>NW_024108897.1:10000-105000 GCF_013358895.1 Oreochromis aureus
CTTAGAGGAAACATAATACTTGGCAGAAATACAATAGCATAGCAGAACTTAGCAGAAATATTGTAACTTACCAGAAACACGATAACTTCTCAAAAATACAAGAATTTAGGAGAAATTGTATAAGATAACAGAAAGAATATATTTAGCCAAACATTCTTAAACATTACAGAAATACTATGATTTAGAAAAACAGTACAACATAGCAGAAATGCTGTGATTTACCAGAGACACTGTAATATACTATGAATATGTTAATTTTATATGAATACTATGTTTTAACAAAAATACTCCAGTTTAGCACAAATATTATAACATAGCAGAAATACTATTCTATAGCAGAAATGCTATATTTAGAAAGAAAAATATAATATAGTAGAAATACTATGATTTAGCAGAAATCCTACAATATAGCTTAATAACAATGATTTAGAAGAGATACTATGATTGAGCAGAATAGTAATAACTTAAGTGAAAATATTGGAAAGGTAAAATGACAAGCTGAATAAAAGGAACATGGTTAAGTTTCGCTGAAAACTATTTGTTATTCACCTGTGAAAAAATAAAACAAAAATACATTTAGAAGAAAAACAAATAAGAACAGTCAACAGATACATAAGAAATCAAATATAGATACACAAATGTACAGAGAGAGACACACAGGCAGGGTCTATGCCAGTCAACCAGTCTGAATATATTACATTTTATCCAACAATGAGATGCTACCCTAAAAAGGGTCTTTCTGTGTATCTCTCTCTCTCTCTCTCTCTCTCTCTCACACACGCACACACACACACACACACACACACACACACACACACACACACACACACACACAGGAGAGAAAATCAAGTTTCTAGGTCAGTCAAGCAGCCTGGGAGCTGCTAAATTTGAATCCACCAATCGGAGAGGCTGTGTACTTTTTCCGCCAAAACTGGTGTACTAAGTGCAGGCTTTTACACACGCAGCACAGAGAGAGACAGGATTTTTGCAGTCTATTTCTCATAGTGAGAATTCCCCTCAAACAAACAGCTATAAATTTCTAACCGTAGGGGCTAAAACAGTCATTCTTAGACCATTTTATTCAGAAGACATAGGGGAATCTTGAAATGCTGACCACTGAAAATAAAAATATGAAATATTAGAGATATATGACATAGATGATTGGTTGGCTTACAAGCCACGAAGGTCCCAATATGCAAATCTGAATGTGCCAGGCCTCAGATATGATTGGTTGTCTTAGAAGCCATATAAAAAGCAGTAAAACTGTACTATGATTTGGTAGAAAAACTATAATTAATCAAAAATACTATATTTGGCAGAAATACTATTTTTAGCAGAAACACTATATTTAGCACAAATCTTATGAAATAGCAGAAATAGTATGATTTAGCAGAAATGCTGTATTTAGCACAAATACTGAAAAGCAGCAGAAATGCTATGACTTAGCACAATAGTAATAACTTGAATAGAAAAATTGGAAAAGCAAAATGGACAGCTGAAAAACTCCTGAACATGCTAAGGGTCCCTCAAATGTAATTGTGAAATGAAAAAAAAAAATCAGCAAAAAAAGTATAACAGTCACACAATCACAAATATGGAAACATATGGAAACACACATGCACAGAGAGACACACACAGAATCAAATTCAGTCAACCAGTCTAAATATATTGAATTTAAATGACAGACAGACAGACAGACAGACAGACAGCAGCATCAGCAAGTGAACAGGGGCTGTTAACAGCATGTTTCTAGGTCAGTCAAACAGCTGTGAGCTGCTAAATTTGAATCCACCAATCAGAGAGGCTGTGTGCTTTTTCCGCCAAAACTGGTGCACTAAGTGCAGGCTTTTACACATGCAGCACAGAGAGAGACAGGATTTTTGCAGTCTATTTCTCATAGTGAGAATTCCCCTCAAACAAACAGCCATAAATTTCTAACCGTAGCGGCTAAAACAGTCATTCTTAGACCATTTTATTCAGAAGACATAGGAGAATCTTGAAATGCTGACCATTTAAAATAAAAATATGAAATATTAGAGATATATGACATAGATGATTGGTGGGCTTAGAAGCCACGAAGGTCCCAATATGCAAATTTAAATGTGCCAGGACTCAGATATGATTGGCTGGCTGGGAAGCCATGAAGGCAACAATATGCAAATTTAAATGTGCCAGGACTCAGATATGATTGGCTGGCTGAGAAGCCATGAAGGTCCCAATATGCAAATTTGAATGTGCCAGGACTCAGATATGATTGGCTGGCTGGGAAGCCGTCAGGGTCCTGATATGTCAATTTGAATATTACAGTCCTTACAGAGGACTGACTCCCTGGGGACCTGGCAGAAATATATAGAAATACAATGATTACCCAGAAATACTGCATTTAGTAGAAATACTATGTTTTAGCACAAATCCTATAAAATAGCAGAAATAGTATGATTTAGCACAAATCCTGTATTTAGCACAAATCTTATAAAATAGCAGAAATAGTATGATTTAGCAGAAATGCTGTATTTAGCACAAATACTGAAAAGCAGCACAAATGCTATGACTTAGCACAATAGTAATAACTTAAATAGAAAAATTGGAAAAGCAAAATGGACAGCTGCAAAAGTCCCACAAGCACAGAGAGACACACACAGGATCAAATTCAGTCAACCAGTCTAAATATATTGAATTTAAATCATACAATAAGATGCTCCCATAAAAACTCTCTCTCGCCCCTCTCTCTCTCTCTCTCTCTCACACACACACACACACACACACACACACACACACACACACACACACACACACAGGAGAGAAAATCAAGTTTCTAGGTCAGTCAAGCAGCCTGGGAGCTGCTAAATTTGAATCCACCAATCAGAGAGGCTGTGTACTTTTTCCCGCCAAAACAGGTGCAGCCGTTTTACACACACAGAGCACAGAGACAGGATTTCTGCAGTGAATTTCTCATAGTGAGGATTCCTCTCAAACAAATGGCTATAATTTCCTAACCGTAGGGGCTAGAACAGTCATTCTTACACCGTTTTGTTCAGAAGAGATGGGGAATCTTCCAGTGTTAACGATTTATCATTAAAATATGAATTATTGACGATATTTGACTTCTAATGCACCATAACTGAGTAGAGGCAAGCAAAATCTGCCTTGACTTGCCCTCAAACAACGCTTTCTAACTCTAAATCTATTTGGAGTATCGATATCATTCTTTCACCGTAAGAGACAGCAGGCTTTGGTGAACAGTCATGGAAATTTTCAGGTCTCTGTGGAAATCCATTAAAAGATATGACGAGAGAAAAAAGTGGTTCATTTCAGAGTTTGAAATCTGAAGAAATCTGAGCGAAGGACGAATTTCCTACCCTCAAACAAGTCTAACTCATTTCAGAACGGTAATAGGTGAGAAAATAATTCTTGAATTGTGAGCGTCAGGAGTGTCTGAAGATATACTGGGACAAGCCTTATGTCTTAACTTTGCTTCGTTAAGGAGATATGACGATTCGAATATGCCTCTCATTACAGAAATCAAGCGGTGATTTTGAACAAGCTCTCCATTGACTTTCTATGGAGAGTTTTGCGACTTTGTGTTGGTCTGAGGAGATTTGCCAAAATTCTATAAATCCCACAACAATGATAGTGACATTTTCGGAAAGCCAGCAAAAATACCTACGTTTTGATGTATAATTTGTGGAAGTTGAGTGACAATTGAGCAAGTAGCAAGAAGTTGTTCGGACATGAAGAGAAGACTGCGAAACCTTCAGTGGCACACTGGAAGCCAAGTGCATAGCAACCATAACAACGCATGTATTTTGTGAAAAATCATAATTTTGCAACTCAAAACTTAAAGAGGATAAGATGAAAACGGTAACAAATATGAAAAAGCTGAATCATTCATGAATAGCCCAATAATTTGTGAACATTTTAAAGTTTGAATGGTTGTTCTAGGCGAAAGTATGAGAAAGTAGTTAAGTTTCAAAAACAAGCAAGTTTTAGCAGAATTATGCGGAAGTTTCCCATTCATTTCAATGGGACAAATTAAAGGAAAAAAACTTAATATTTTAAAAAGTATAATAGCAGAAAATACCAAAAGTCATTGCGGAAAGAGCAAAAATAGCAGAATAGTTTAAAATTTGAACGGTGAAAATCGGCTGAAAATTGTGGAAGTAGATCCACGCGAAAAACGTACGGAAGCAACTTGAAGAATAATAATAACTAGAAAAATTTGCATTTCCTGCGAAAATGCAGTGTGGATGCTGTAACGCTGAAGCTGTCTGCTGAAACTAGCAGAAAAAGCTGAAAAGTTGCAGAATTTGTAAAACTTTGCAGAAGCAAAGGAACTTTGCTAAAATGTAGTAACTTAGCAGAACTGTAATATCTTAGAGGAAACATAATACTTGGAAGAAATACAATAGCATAGCAGAACTTAGCAGAAATATTGTAACTTACCAGAAACACGACAACTTCTCAAAAATACAAGAATTTAGGAGAAATAGTATAAGATAACAGAAAGAATATATTTAGCCAAACATTCTTAAACATTACAGAAATACTATGATTTAGAAAAACAGTACAACATAGCAGAAATGCTGCGATTTAGCAGAGACACTGCAATATACTATTAATATTGAAATTTAAAAAAAAGTACTATGTTTTAGCACAAATACTGTAATTTGACAGAAATACTATCATTTGGTAGAAATACTATGTTTCAGCAGAAATACTCTGGTTTAGCACAAATATTATAACATAGCAGAAATACAATTATATAGCAGAAATGCTATATTTAGAAAGAAAAATATAATATAGTAGAAATACTATGATTTAGCAGAAATACTGTAATCAGCACATATACTGTAACATGACATAAATTCCTCCACTTAGTAGTAATACTATAACATAACACAAATGTTATGATTTGGCACAAAAACCATAATTTGGCAAAATACTATGATTTAGCAGAAATACTATGATTGAGCAGAAGTACTAAGATGTAGTAAAAGTACTTTGATTTAAGAGAAATACAATTATGGAGGAGTAATACTTTAAAGTGGGAGAAATATTGATACACACACACATACACAGAGCCTAAAGGGAACAGTATTTGTGCCATGGAGTGTTAAGAAGAATCTGAGGTCCATATTAGAAAAGCTGCTAAAATCATAAAACTTTGCAGAATTGTAATAAATGATGAATATGAATTACTTGTCTGTGATAGTGTATTAATTTCTAGGGGAAAAAAAAATGTTGACCAAGGTGGAATTGAACCCGTGATCTTTAGGCTACCGACCGGCATCATTACCAACTGTGCCACTGGGAAACAGAGCAGCAGTTTGGAAAACGGGGAGATGAACTGTCAGATTTAGATCGCGGTGAGAGGCGTAAAACGCCGATTTTTGGAGTTACAAAACGTCATGTAACTCCTAAACTAGGTGGGATAGAAGCATAATTCTTATACTGGGTGAATCGGCGTACTTTCGTGTACTTTGACTGTGATTTGCATTGCTCTTTGTACATCTGTCGCTGAGATATGACGAGAGAAGAAAGGGCAGACCTCAGATATGATTGGCTGGCTGGGAAGCCGTGCAGGCCCTGATATGTAAATTTTATATGTATCAGTCCTCACAGAGGATTAGCTGCCTGGGGACCTGGCAGAAATATATACAAATAGTATGATTAAGCATAAATACTACATTTAGTAGAAATACTATGTTTTAGCACAAATACTATAAAATGGCAGAAATACTATAATTAAGCAGAAATACTATATTTGGCAGAAACATTATATTTAGTACAAATCTTATGAAATAGCAGAAATAGTATGATTTAGCAGAAATGCTGTATTTAGCACAAATACTGAAAAGCAGCAGAAATGCTATGACTTAGCACAACAGTAATAACTTATAGAAAAATTGGAAAAGCAAAATGGACAGCTGGAAAAATCCTGAACATGCTAAGGGTCCCTCAAATCTAATTGTTAATTGAAAAAAAAATCAGCAAAAAAAGTATAACAGTCACACAATCACAAATATGGGCACATATGGAAACACACATGCACAGAGACACACACACACACACACTCACACACACACACACAGGATCCAATTCAGTCAACCAGTCTAAATATATTGAATTTGAATCTTACAATGAGATCATCCCATAAAGAGGCTTTCTCTCTCTCAATCTCTCTCTCTCTCCCTCTCTCTCTGTCACACACACACACACACACACACACACACACACACACACACAAGATCCAATTCAGTCAACCAGTCTAAATATATTGAATTTAAATCTTACAATGAGATCATCCCATAAAAAGGCTTTCTCTCTCTCTCTCACACACACACACACACACACACACACACACACACACACACACACACACACACAAGATCCAATTCAGTCAACCAGTCTAAATATATTGAATTTGAATCTTACAATGACATCATCCCATGAAAAGGCTTTCTCTCGCTCTCTCTCTCTCTCTCTCTCTCTCACACACACACAGACACACACACACACAAGATCCAATTCAGTCAACCAGTCTAAATATATTGAATTTGAATCTTACAATGAGATCATCCCATAAAAAGGCTTTTCTCTCTCTCTCTCTCTCCTCTCTCTCTCACACACACACACACACACAACACACACACACACACACACACACACACACACACACACACACACACAGGGAGAGAAGTAAGTTTCTAGCTCAGTCAAGCAGCCTGGGAGCTGCTGAATTTGAATCCACCAATCAGAGAGCCTGTGCACTTTTTTCCCGCCAAAACAGGTGCACGCAGCACAGAGAGACACAGGACTTTTGCAGTCTATTTCTCATAATGACGACTCCCCTCAAACAAATGACCATAATTTCCTAACCGTAGGGGCTAAAACAGTCATTCTTAGACCATTTTATTCAGAAGACATTTAAAATAAAAATATGAAATATTAGAGATATATGACATAGATGATTGGTGGGCTTAGAAGCCACGAAGGTCCCAATATGCAAATTTAAATGTGCCAGGACTCAGATATGATTGGCTGGCTGGGAAGCCATGAAGGTCCCAATATGCAAATTTGAATGTGCCAGGACTCAGATATGATTGGCTGGCTGGGAAGCCGTGCATGACTTGATATGTCAATTTGAAAATTACAGTCCTCACAGAGGATTGGCTTCCTGAGGAGCTGGCAGGAATACATAGAAATACTATGATTACCCAGAAATACTGCGTTTAGTAGAAATACTATGTTTTAGCACAAATACTATAATTAAGCAGAAATATTATATTAAGTACAAATCCTATAAAATAGCAGAAATAGTATGATTTAGCACAAATGCTGTATTTAGCACAAATCTTATAAAATAGCAGAAATAGTATGATTTAGCAGAAATGCTGTATATAGCACAAATACTGAAAAGCAGCACAAATGCTATGACTTAGCACAATAGTAATAACTTAAATAGAAAAATTGGAAAAGCAAAATGAACAGCTGCAAAAGTCCCACAAGCACAGAGAGACACACACAGGATCAAATTCAGTCAACCAGTCTAAATATATTGAATTTAAATCATACAATAAGATGCTCCAATAAAAACTCTCTCTCTCCCTCTCTCTCTCTCTCTGTCTCACACACACACACACACACACACACACACACACACACACACACACACACACACAGGAGAGAAAATCAAGTTTCTAGCTCAGTCAAGCAGCCTGGGAGCTGCTAAATTTGAATCCACCAATCAGAGAGGCTGTGTAGTTTTTCCCCTTAAAACAGGTGCAGCAGTTTTTACACACACAGAGCACAGAGACAGGATTTCTGCAGTGAATTTCTCATAGTGAGGATTCCTCTCAAACAAATGGCTATAATTTCCTAACCGTAGGGGCTAGAACAGTCATTCTTACACCGTTTTGTTCAGAAGAGATGGGGAATCTTCCAGTGTTAACGATTTATCATTAAAATATGAATTATTGACGATATTTGACTTCTAATGCACATAACTGAGTAGAGGCAAGCAAAATCTGCCTTGACTTGCCCTCAAACAACGCTTTCTAACTCTAAATCTATTTGGAGTATCGATATCATTCTTTCACCGTAAGAGACAGCAGGCTTTGGTGAACAGTCATGGAAATTTTCAGGTCTCTGTGGAAATCTATCAAAAGATATGACGAGAGAAAAAAGTGTCCCATTTCCAGAGTTTGAAATCTGAAGAAATCTGAGCGAGGGACGAATTTCCTACCCTCAAACAAACCCAATTCATGGCCAAATGGTAATAGATGAGAAAACAATTCTTGAATTGTGAGCATCAGGAGTGTCTGAAGATATATTGGCACAAGCCTCATGTCTTAACTTCGCTTCGTTGGGGAGATGTGACGATTCAAAAATGCCTCTCATTACAGAAATCAAGCGGTGATTTTAAACGAACTCTCCATTGACTTTCTATGGGGATTTTTGAGACTTTGTGTTGGTCTGAGGAGATTTGCCAAAATTCTATAAATCCCACAACAATGATAGTGACATTTTCTGAAAGCCAGCAAAAATACCTACGTTTTGATGTATAATTTGTGTGGGTTGAGTGGAAATTGAGTAAGTAGCAAGAAGTTGTTCGGACATGAAGAGAAAATTGCCAAAGGTACAGTGGCTCACTTAGAACCAACTGCATAGCAACCATAACAACGCATGTATTTTGTGAAAAATCACAAAGATGAAACTCAAAACTTTAAGAGGGATAAGATGAAAACGGTAACAGATATGGAAAAGCTGAATCATTCATGAATAGCCCAATAATTTGTGAACATTTTAAAGTTTAAATGGAGTTTCCATGTGAAAGTATGAGGAAGTAGTTAAGTTTCAAAAACGAGCAAGTTTTAGCAGAATTGCGGAAGTTTCCCATTCATTTCAATGGGACAAATTAAAGGAAAAAAGTGTAATATTTTAAAAAGTATAACAGCAGAAAATACCAAAAGTCATTGCCGGAAAGAGCAAAAATAGCAGAATAGTTTAAAATTTGAACGGTGAAAATAGCACAAAAATTGTGGAAGTAGTTCTCACGCTTAAAAACGCACGGAAGCAACTTGAAGAATAACTAGAAAAATTTGCATTTCCTGCGAAAATGCAGTGTGGATGCTTAAAGCTGAAGCTATCTGCTGAAAATAGCTGAAAAAGCTGAAAAATTGCAGAAATTGTAAAAACTTTGCAGAAGCAAAGGAACTTTGCTAAAATGTAGTAACTTAGCAGAACTGTAATATCTTAGAGGAAACATAATACTTGGCAGAAATACAATAGCATAGCAGAACTTAGCAGAAATATTGTAACTTTCCAGAAACATGATAACTTCTCAAAAATACAAGAATTTAGGAGAAATAGTATAAGATAACAGAAAGAATATATTTAGCCAAACATTCTTAAACATTACAGAAATACTATGATTTAGAAAAATAGTACAACATAGCAGAAATGCTGTGATTTACCAGAGACACTGTAATATACTATGAATATTGTAATTTTATATAAATACTATGTTTTAGCAAAAATACTCCAGTTTAGCACAAATATTATAATATAGCAGAAACACTATTCTATAGCAGAAATGCTATATTTAGAAAGAAAAATATAATATAGTAGAAATACTATGATTTAGCTGAAATCCTACAATATAGCTTAATAACAATGATTTAGAACAGATAATATGATTGAGCAGAATAGTAATAACTTAAGTGAAAATATTGGAAAGGTAAAATGATAAGCTGAATAAAAAGGAACATGGTTAAGTTCGCTCAAAACTAATTTTGTTCACCTGTGAAAATAAAATAAAAATACATTTAGAAAAAAAAAAATAAGAACAGCCAACAGATACACAAAATCAAATATGGATACACTATTCACCAAATACACAGAAAATCAAATATGGATACACAAATGTACAGTGAGAGAAACACACAAACGGTCTATGCCAGTCAACCAGTCTGAATATATTATATTTTTATCCACCAATGAGATGCTGCCCTAAAAAGGTCTTGTGTGTGTGTCTTTCTTTCTCTCTCTCTCTCTCTCTCTCTCTCTCTCACACACACACACACACACACACACACACACACACACACACACACACACACACACACACACACACACACACAGCAGCAGCAGCAGCAAGGGAACAGGGGCTGTTAACAGCATGTTTCTAGGTCAGTCAAACAGCTGTGAGCTTCTCAATTTGAATCCACCAATCAGAGAGGCTGTGTGCTTTTTCCCGCCAAAACTGGTGCACTAAGTGCAGGCTTTTACACAGGCAGCACAGAGAGAGACAGGATTTTTGCAGTCTATTTCTCATAGTGAGAATTCCCCTCAAACAAACAGCCATAAATTTCTAACCGTAGGGGCTAAAACAGTCATTCTTAGACCATTTTATTCAGAAGACATAGGGGAATCTTGAAATGCTGACCATTTAAAATAAAAATATGAAATATTAGAGATATATGACATAGATAACTGGTGGGCTTAGAAGCCACGAAGGTCCCAATATGCAAATTTAAATGTGCCAGGACTCAGATATGATTGGCTGGCTGGGAAGCCATGAAGGCAACAATATGCAAATTTAAATGTGCCAGGACTCAGATATGATTGGCTGGCTGAGAAGCCATGAAGGTCCCAATATTCAAATTTAAATGTGCCAGGACTCAGATATGATTGGCTGGCTGAGAAGCCATGAAGGTCCCAATATTCAAATTTGAATGTGCCAGGACTCAGATATGATTGGCTGGCTGGGAAGCCGTGCATGACTTGATATGTCAATTTGAAAATTACAGTCCTCACAGAGGATTGGCTTCCTGAGGAGCTGGCAGGAATACATAGAAATACTATGATTACCCAGAAATACTGCGTTTAGTAGAAATACTATGTTTTAGCACAAATACTATAATTAAGCAGAAATATTATATTAAGTACAAATCCTATAAAATAGCAGAAATAGTATGATTTAGCACAAATGCTGTATTTAGCACAAATCTTATAAAATAGCAGAAATAGTATGATTTAGCAGAAATGCTGTATTTAGCACAAATACTGAAAAGCAGCACAAATGCTATGACTTAGCACAATAGTAATAACTTAAATAGAAAAATTGGAAAAGCAAAATGGACAGCTGCAAAAAGTCCCACAAGCACAGAGAGAAACACACAGGATCAAATTCAGTCAACCAGTCCAAATATATTGAATTTAAATCATACAATAAGATGCTCCCATAAAACTCTCTCTCTCTCGCCCTCTCTCTCTCTCTCTCACACACACACACACACACACACACACACACACACACACACACACACACACACACACACACAGGAGAGAAAATCAAGTTTCTAGGTCAGTCAAGCAGCCTGGGAGCTGCTAAATTTGAATCCACCAATCAGAGAGGCTGTGTAGTTTTTCCGCCCAAAACAGGTGCAGCCGTTTTTACACACACAGAGCACAGAGACAGGATTTCTGCAGTGAATTTCTCATAGTGAGGATTCCTCTCAAACAAATGGCTATAATTTCCTAACCGTAGGGGCTAGAACAGTCATTCTTACACCGTTTTGTTCAGAAGAGATGGGGAATCTTCCAGTGTTAACGATTTATCATTAAAATATGAATTATTGACGATATTTGACTTCTAATGCACCATAACTGAGTAGAGGCAAGCAAAATCTGCCTTGACTTGCCCTCAAACAACGCTTTCTAACTCTAAATCTATTTGAGTATCGATATCATTCTTTCACCGTAAGAGACAGCAGGCTTTGGTGAACAGTCATGGAAATTTTCAGGTCTCTGTGGAAATCCATTAAAAAGATATGACGAGAGAAAAAAGTGGTTCATTTCCAGAGTTTGAAATCTGAAGAAATCTGAGCGAAGGACGAATTTCCTACCCTCAAACAAGTCTAACTCATTTCAGAACGGTAATAGGTGAGAAAATAATTCTTGAATTGTGAGCGTCAGGAGTGTCTGAAGATATACTGGGACAAGCCTTATGTCTTAACTTTGCTTCGTTAAGGAGATATGACGATTCGAATATGCCTCTCATTACAGAAATCAAGCGGTGATTTTGAACAAGCTCTCCATTGACTTTCTATGGAGAGTTTTGCGACTTTGTGTTGGTCTGAGGAGATTTGCCAAAATTCTATAAATCCCACAACAATGATAGTGACATTTTCGGAAAGCCAGCAAAAATACCTACGTTTTGATGTATAATTTGTGGAAGTTGAGTGACAATTGAGCAAGTAGCAAGAAGTTGTTCGGACATGAAGAGAAGACTGCGAAACCTTCAGTGGCACACTGGAAGCCAAGTGCATAGCAACCATAACAACGCATGTATTTTGTGAAAAATCATAATTTTGCAACTCAAAACTTAAAGAGGGATAAGATGAAAACGGTAACAAATATGAAAAAGCTGAATCATTCATGAATAGCCCAATAATTTGTGAACATTTTAAAGTTTGAATGGTTGTTCTAGGCGAAAGTATGAGAAGTAGTTAAGTTTCAAAAACAAGCAAGTTTTAGCAGAATTGCGGAAGTTTCCCATTCATTTCAATGGGACAAATTAAAGGAAAAAAACTTAATATTTAAAAAGTATAATAGCAGAAAATACCAAAAGTCATTGCCGGAAGAGCAAAAATAGCAGAATAGTTTAAAATTTGAACGGTGAAAATCGGTTGAAAATTGTGGAAGTAGATCACAAAAATTGAAGCAACTTGAAGAATAATAATAATAATAATAATAAAGAATAAAGAGAAACAGGAACTCAATAGTGTGGATGCTTAAAGCATCCACACAATAATAAAGTAGAATAATAATAATAAAGAATAAAGAGAAACAGGAACTCAATAGTGTGGATGCCTCCAGCATCCACACAATAACTAGAAAAATTTGCATTTCCTGGAAAATGCAGTGTGGATGCTTTAAAGCTGAAGCTTTCTGCTGAAACTAGCTGAAAAAGCTGAGAAGTTGCAGAAATTGTAAAAGCTTTGCAGAAGCAAAGGAACTTTGCTAAAATGTAGTAACTTAGCAGAACTGCAATATCTTAGAGGAAACATAATACTTGGCAGAAATACAATAGCATAGCAGAACTTAGCAGAAATATTGTAACTTACCAGAAACACGATAACTTCTCAAAATACAAGAATTTAGGAGAAATAGTATAAGATAACAGAAAGAATATATTTAGCCAAACATTCTTAAACATTACAGAAATACTATGATTTAGAAAAACAGTACAACATAGCAGAAATGCTGTGATTTACCAGAGACACTGTAATATACTATGAATATTGTAATTTTATATAAATACTATGTTTTAGCAAAAATACTCCAGTTTAGCACAAATATTATAATATAGCAGAAACACTATTCTATAGCAGAAATGCTATATTTAGAAAGAAAAATATAATATAGTAGAAATACTATGATTTAGCTGAAATCCTACAATATAGCTTAATAACAATGATTTAGAACAGATAATATGATTGAGCAGAATAGTAATAACTTAAGTGAAAATATTGGAAAGGTAAAATGATAAGCTGAATAAAAAGGAACATGGTTAAGTTCGCTCAAAACTAATTTTTGTTCACCTGTGAAAAATAAAATAAAAATTCATTTAGAAAAAAAAAAAATAAGAAAAGCCAACAGATACACAAAATCAAATATGGATACACAAATCACCAAATACACAGAAAATCAAATATGGATACACAAATGTACAGTGAGAGACACACACAAACAGGGTCTATGCCAGTCAACCAGTCTGAATATATTATATTTTTATCGACCAATGAGATGCTGCCCTAAAAAGGTCTTTGTGTGTGTTTCTTTCTCTCTCTCTCTCTCTCTCTCTCTCTCTCTCTCACACACACACACACACACACACACACACACACACACACACACACACACACACACACACACAGCAGCAGCAGCAGCAAGTGAACAGGGGCTGTTAACAGCATGTTTCTAGGTCAGTCAAACAGCTGTGAGCTTCTCAATTTGAATCCACCAATCAGAGAGGTTGTGTGCTTTTTTCCCGCCAAAACTGGTGCACCAAGTGCAGGCTTTTACACATGCAGCACAGAGAGAGACAGGATTTTTGCAGTCTATTTCTCATAGTGAGGACTCCCCTCAAACAAACAGCCATAAATTCCTAACCGTAGGGGCTAAAACGGTCATTCTTAGACCGTTGTGTTCAGACGACATGGGGGAATCTTGAAATGTTGACCATTTGAAATACAAATATGAAATATTAGAGATATATGACATAGATGATTGGTTGGCTTAGAAGCCACGAAGGTCCCAATATGCAAATTTAAATGTGCCAGGACTCAGATATGATTGGCTGGCTGGGAAGCCATGAAGGTAACAATATGCAAATATGAATGTGCCAGGACCCAGATATGATTGGCTGGCTGGGAAGCCATGAAGGTCCCAATATGCAAATTTGAATGTGCCAGGACTCAGATATGATTGGCTGGCTGGGAAGCCGTGCATGACTTGATATGTCAATTTGAAAATTACAGTCCTCACAGAGGATTGGCTTCCTGAGGAGCTGGCAGGAATACATAGAAATACTATGATTACCCAGAAATACTGCGTTTAGTAGAAATACTATGTTTTAGCACAAATACTATAATTAAGCAGAAATATTATATTAAGTACAAATCCTATAAAATAGCAGAAATAGTATGATTTAGCACAAATGCTGTATTTAGCACAAATCTTATAAAATAGCAGAAATAGTATGATTTAGCAGAAATGCTGTATTTAGCACAAATACTGAAAAGCAGCACAAATGCTATGACTTAGCACAATAGTAATAACTTAAATAGAAAAATTGGAAAAGCAAAATGGACAGCTGCAAAAAGTCCCACAAGCACAGAGAGACACACACAGGATCAAATTCAGTCAACCAGTCTAAATATATTGAATTTAAATCATACAATAAGATGCTCCCATAAAAACTCTCTCTCGCCCTCTCTCTCTCTCTCTCTGTCTCACGCACACACACACACACACACACACACACACACACACACACACACACACACACACACACACACAGGAGAGGAGCAACTTTCTAGGTCATTCAAGCAGCCTGGGAGCTGCTAAATTTGAATCCACCAATCAGAGGCTGTGTACTTTTTCCCGCCAAAACTGGTGCACTAAGTTCAGGCCTTTACACATGCAGCACAGAGAGAGACAGGATTTTTGCAGTCTATTTCTCATAGTGAGAATTCCCCTCAAACAAACAGCCATAAATTTCTAACCGTGAGGGGCTAAAACAGTCATTCTTAGACCATTTTATTCAGAAGACATAGGGGAATCTTGAAATGCTGACCATTTAAAATAAAAATATGAAATATTAGAGATATATGACATAGATGATTGGTGGGCTTAGAAGCCATGAATGTCCCAATATGCAAATTTAAATGTGCCAGGACTCAGATATGATTGGCTGGCTGGGAAGCCATGAAGGCAACAATATGCAAATTTAAATGTGCCAGGACTCAGATATGATTGGCTGGCTGGGAAGCCATGAAGGTCCCAATATGCAAATTTGAATGTGCCAGGACTCAGATATGATTGGCTGGCTGGGAAGCCGTGCATGACTTGATATGTCAATTTGAAAATTACAGTCCTCACAGAGGATTGGCTTCCTGAGGAGCTGGCAGGAATACATAGAAATACTATGATTACCCAGAAATACTGCGTTTAGTAGAAATACTATGTTTTAGCACAAATACTATAATTAAGCAGAAATATTATATTAAGTACAAATCCTATAAAATAGCAGAAATAGTATGATTTAGCACAAATGCTGTATTTAGCACAAATCTTATAAAATAGCAGAAATAGTATGATTTAGCAGAAATGCTGTATTTAGCACAAATACTGAAAAGCAGCACAAATGCTATGACTTAGCACAATAGTAATAACTTAAATAGAAAAATTGGAAAAGCAAAATGGACAGCTGCAAAAAGTCCCACAAGCACAGAGAGACACACACAGGATCAAATTCAGTCAACCAGTCCAAATATATTGAATTTAAATCATACAATAAGATGCTCCCATAAAAACTCTCTCGCCTCTCTCTCTCTCTCTCTCTCTGTCACACACACACACACACACACACACACACACACACACACACACACACAGGAGAGAAAATCAAGTTTCTAGCTCAGTCAAGCAGCCTGGGAGCTGCTAAATTTGAATCCACCAATCAGAGAGGCTGTGTACTTTTTCCCGCCAAAACAGGTGCAGCCGTTTTACACACACAGAGCACAGAGACAGGATTTCTGCAGTGAATTTCTCATAGTGAGGATTCCTCTCAAACAAATGGCCATAATTTCCTAACCGTAGGGGCTAGAACAGTCATTCTTACACCATTTTGTTCAGAAGAGATGGGGAATCTTAAAATGTTGACAATTTATCATTAAAATATGAATTATTGACGATATTTGACTTCTAATGCACCATAACTGAGTAGAGGCAAGCAAAATCTGCCTTGACTAGTCCTCAAACAACGCTTTCTAACTCTAAATCTATTTGGAGTATCGATATCATTCTTTCACCGTAAGAGACAGCAGGCTTTGGTGAACAGTCATGGAAATTTTCAGGTCTCTGTGGAAATCTATCAAAAGATATGACGAGAGAAAAAAAGTGTCTCATTTCCAGAGTTTGAAATCTGAAGAAATCTGAGCGAGGGACGAATTTCCTACCCTCAAACAAACCCAATTCATGGCCAAATGGTAATAGATGAGAAAACAATTCTTGAATTGTGAGCATCAGGAGTGTCTGAAGATATATTGGCACAAGCCTCATGTCTTAACTTCGCTTCGTTGGGGAGATATGACGATTCGAAAATGCCTCTCATTACAGAAATCAAGCGGTGATTTTAAACGAACTCTCCATTGACTTTCTATGGGGATTTTTGAGACTTTGTGTTGGTCTGAGGAGATTTGCCAAAATTCTATAAATCCCACAACAATGATAGTGACATTTTCTGAAAGCCAGCAAAAATACCTACGTTTTGATGTATAATTTGTGTGGGTTGAGTGGAAATTGAGCGAGTAGCAAGAAGTTGTTCGGACATGCAGAGAAAATTGCCAAAGGTACAGTGGCTCACTTAGAACCAACTGCATAGCAACCATAACAACGCATGTATTTTGTGAAAAATCACAAAGATGAAACTCAAAACTTGAAGAGGATAAGATGAAAACGGTAACAGATATGAAAAAGCTGAATCATCCATGCATAGCCCAATAATTTGAGAACATTTTAAAGTTTGAATGGTTGTTCTACGTGAAAGTAGTAAAAAGTAGTTAAGTTTCAAAAACAAGCAAAATTTAGCAGAATTGCGGAAGTTTCCCATTCATTTCAATGGGACAAATTAAAGGAAAAAACGTAATATTTTAAAAAGTATAAGAGCAGAAAATACCAAAAGTCATTGCGGAAAGAGCAAAAATAGCAGAATAGTTTAAAATTTGAGCGGTGAAAATAGCACAAAAATTGTGGAAGTAGTTCTACTGAAAAAACGCACGGAAGCAACTTGAAGAATAACTAGAAAATTTGCATTTCCTGCGAAAATGCAGTGTGGATGCTTTAAAGCTGAAGCTTTCTGCTGAAACTAGCTGAAAAAGCTGAAAAGTTGCAGAATTTGTAAAACTTTGCAGAAGCAAAGGAACTTTGCTCAAATGTAGTAACTTAGCAGAACTGCAATATCTTAGAGGAAACATAATACTTGGCAGAAATACAATAGCATAGCAGAACTTAGCAAAAATATTGTAACTTACCAGAAACACGATAACTTCTCAAAATACAAGAATTTAGGAGAAATAGTATAAGATAACAGAAAGAATATATTTAGCCAAACATTCTTAAACATTACAGAAATACTATGATTTAGAAAAACAGTACAACATAGAGAACAGAGTACAACATAGCAAAAATGCTATAATTTGACAGAAATACTACTATTTGGCAGAAATACTATGTTTCAGCACAAATACACTGGTTTAGCACAAATATTTTAACATAGCAGAAATACAATTATATAGCAGAAATGCTATATTTAGAAAGAAAAATATAATATAGTAGAAATACTATGATTTAGCAGAAATACTGTAATCAGCACATATACTGTAACATGACAGAAATTCCTCCACTTAGTAGTAATACTATAACATAAAACAAATGTTATGATTTGGCACAAAAACCATAATTTGGCAAAAATACTATGATTTAGCAGAAATACTATGATTGAGCAGAAGTACTAAGATGTAGTAAAAGTACTTTGATTTAACAGAAATACAATTATGGAGGAGTAATACTTTAAAATGGGAGAAATATTGATACACACACACACACAGAGCCTAAAGGGAACAGTATTTGTGCCATGGAGTGTTAACAAGAATCTGAGGTCCATATTAGAAAAGCTGCTAAAATCATAAATGTTTGCAGAATTGGGAAAGAGAGCGGCGCCTGGAAAACAGGGGTGATGAGCAGTCAGAATTAGATTGCGGTGAGAGGCGAAAAACGCCGTTTTGGAGTTATAAACGTCGTGTAACTCAAAAACTAGTTGGACTAGAAGCATAATTCTTGTACTGGGTGAATCAGCGGACTTTGGTGTACTTTGACTGTGATTTGCATTGCTCTTTGTACATCTGTCGCTGAGATATGACGAGAGAAGAAAGGGCAGACCTCAGATATGATTGGCTGGCTGGGAAGCCGTGCAGGCCCTGATTTGTAAATTTGAATGCCTCAGTCCTCACAGAGGATTGGCTGCCTGGGGACCTGGCAGAAATATATAGAAATACTATGATTAAGCATAAATACTACATTTAGCAGAAATACTATATTAAGCACAAATCCTATAATAAGCAGAAATACTATATCAAGCAATATAAATATCCTATAAAATCCTATAAAAAGCAAAAATACTGTACTATGATTTGGTAGAAAACTATAATTAATCAGAAATACTAAATTTAGCAAAAATCTTATAAAACAGCAGAAATGCTATGATTTAGCATAATAGTAATAACTTAAACAGAAAAATTGGAAAAGCAAAATGGACAGCTGAAAAAATGATGAACATGCTAAGGGTCCTTCAAATATACTTGTTAAATGAAAAAAAATCGATAAAAAAATATATAACAGCCACACAATCACAAATATGGACACATATGGAAACACACATGCACAGAGACACACACACACACACTCACACACACACACACAGGATCCAATTCAGTCAACCAGTCTAAATATGTTGAATTTGAATCTTACAATGAGATCATCCCATAAAAAGGCTTTCTCTCTCTCTCTCTCACACACACACACACACACACACACAAGATCCAATTCAGTCAACCAGTCTAAATATATTGAATTTGAATCTTACAATGACATCATCCCATGAAAAGGCTTTCTCTCGCTCTCTCTCTCTCTCTCTCTCTGTCACACACACACAGACACACACACACACAAGATCCAATTCAGTCAACCAGTCTAAATATATTGAATTTGAATCTTACAATGAGATCATCCCATAAAAAGGCTTTCTCTCTCTCTCTCTCTCTCTCTCTCACTCACACACACACACACACACACACAAGATCCAATTCAGTCAACCAGTCTAAATATATTGAATTTGAATCTTACAATGAGATCATCCCATAAAAGGCTTTCTCTCTCTCTCTCTCCTCTCTGTCACACACACACACACACACACACACACACACACACACACACACACACACACACACACACACACACACACACACACACACAGGGAGAGAGAAGTAAGTTTCTAGCTCAGTCAAGCAGCCTGGGAGCTGCTGAATTTGAATCCACCAATCAGAGAGCCTGTGCACTTTTTCCCGCCAAAACAGGTGCACGCAGCACAGAGAGACACAGGACTTTTGCAGTCTATTTCTCATAATGACGACTCCCCTCAAACAAATGACCATAATTTCCTAACCGTAGGGGCTAAAACAGTCATTCTTAGACCATTTTATTCAGAAGACATAGGGAATCTTGAAATGCTGACCATTTAAAATAAAAATATGAAATATTAGAGATATATGACATAGATGATTGGTGGGCTTAGAAGCCATGAAGGTCCCAATATGCAAATTTAAATGTGCCACGACTCAGATATGATTGGCTGGCTGGGAAGCCATGAAGGGAACAATATGCAAATTTAAATGTGCCAGGACTCAGATATGATTGGCTGGCTGGGAAGCCATGAAGGTCCCAATATGCAAATTTGAATGTGCCAGGACTCAGATATGATTGGCTGGCTGGGAAGCCATGAAGGTCCCAATATGCAAATTTGAATGTGCCAGGACTCAGATATGATTGGCTGGCTGGGAAGCCGTGCATGACTTGATATGTCAATTTGAAAATTACAGTCCTCACAGAGGATTGGCTTCCTGAGGAGCTGGCAGGAATACATAGAAATACTATGATTACCCAGAAATACTGCGTTTAGTAGAAATACTATGTTTTAGCACAAATATTATAAAATGGCAGAAATACTATAATTAAGCAGAAGTATTATATTAAGTACAAATCCTATAAAATAGCAGAAATAGTATGATTTAGCACAAATGCTGTATTTAGCACAAATCTTATAAAATAGCAGAAATAGTATGATTTAGCAGAAATGCTGTATTTAGCACAAATACTGAAAAGCAGCACAAATGCTATGACTTAGCATAATAGTAATAACTTAAATAGAAAAATTGGAAAAGCAAAATGGACAGCTGCAAAAGTCCCACAAGCACAGAGAGATACACACAGGATCAAATTCAGTCAACCAGTCTAAATATATTGAATTTAAATCATACAATAAGATACTCCCATAAAACTCTCTCTCTCTCTCTCTCTCTCTCTCTCACACACACACACACACACACACACACACACACACACAGGAGAACAATCAAGTTTTAGTTTCTAGGTCAGTGAAGCAGCCTGAGAGCTGCTAAATTTGAATCCACCAATCAGAGAGGCTGTGTACTTTTTCCCGCCAAAACAGGTGCAGCCGTTTTTACACACACAGAGCACAGAGACAGGATTTCTGCAATGAATTTCTCATAGTGAGGATTCCCCTCAAACAAATGGCCATAATTTCCTAACCGCAGAGGCTAGAACGGTCATTCTTACACCGTTTTGTTCAGAAGAGATGGGGGAATCTTATAGTGTTGACAATTTATCATTAAAATATGAATTATTAAAGATATTTGACTTCTAATGCACCATAACTAAGTAGAGCAAAGCAAAATCTGCCTTGACTTGCCCTCAAACAACGCTTTCTAACTCTAAATCTATTTGGAGTATCAATATCATTCTTTCACCGTAAGAGACAGCAGGCTTTGGTGAACAGTCATGGAAATTTTCAGGTCTTTGTGGAAATCCATGAAAAAGATATGACGAGAGAAAAAAGTGGTTCATTTCCACAGTTTGAAATCTGAAGAAATCTGAGCGAAGGACGAATTTCCTACCCTCAAACAAACCCAATTCATGGCCAAATGGTAATAGATGAGAAAAAAATTCTTGAATTGTGAGCGTCAGGAGTGTCTGAAGATATACTGGGACAAGCCTTATGTCTTAACTTCGCTTCGTTGGGGAGATATGGCGATTCGAATATGCCTCTCATTACAGAAATCAAGCGATGATTTTGAACAAACTCTCCATTGACTTTCTATGGAGAGTTTTAAGACTTTGTGTTGGTCTGAGGAGATTTGGAAAAATTCTATAAAACCCACAACAATGATAGTGACATTTTCTGAAAGCCAGCAAAAATACCTACGTTTTGATGTATAATTTGTGGGGGTTGAGGGGAAATTGACCGAGTAGCAAGAAGTTGTTCGGACATGAAGTGAAAATTGCAAAAGGTACAGTGGCTCACTTAGAACCAACTGCATAGCAACCATAACAACGCATGTATTTTGTGAAAAATCACAAAATGAAACTCAAAACTTAAAGAGGGACAATATGAAAATGGTAACAGATATGAAAAAGCTGAATCATTCATGAATAGCCCAATAATTTGTGAACATTTTAAAATTTGAATGGTTGTTCTAGGCGAAAGTATGAGAAGGTAGTTAAGTTTCAAAAACAAGCAAGTTTTAGCAGAATTGTGGAAGTTTCCCATTCATTTCAATGGGACAAATTAAAGGAAAAAAGCTTAATATTTTAAAAAGTATAATAGCAGAAAATACCAAAAGTCATTGCCGGAAAGAGCAAAAATAGCAGAATAGTTGAAAATTTGAACGGTGAAAATCGGCTGAAAATTGCGGAAGTAGTTCTCTAGAAAAGTAGAATAATAAAAAAACGTCACGGAAGCAACTTGAAGAATAATAATAACTAGAAAAATTTGCATTTCCATGCGAAAATGCAGTGTGGATGCTTTAAAGCTGAAGCTTTCTGCTGAAACTAGCTGAAAAAGCTGAAAAGTTGCAGAAATTGTAAAACTTTGCAGAAGCAAAGGAACTTTGCTAAAATGTAGTGACTTAGCAGAATTGCAATATCTTAGCGGAAACATAATACTTGGCAGAAATACAATAGCATAGCAGAACTTAGCAGAAATATTGTAACTTACCAGAAATACGATAACTTCTCAAAAATACAAGAATTTCGGAGAAATAGTATAAGATAACAGAAAGAATATATTTAGCCAAACATTCTTAAACATTACAGAAATACTATGATTTAGAGAAACAGTACAACATAGCAGAAATGCTGTAATTTGACAGAAATACTATATTTGGCAGAAATGCTGTATTTAGCACAAATACTGAAAAGCAGCAGAAATGCTATAACTTAGCACAATAGTAATAACTTAAATAGAAAAATTGGAAAAGCAAAATGGACAGCTGAAAAATCCTGAACATGCTAAGGGTCCCTCAAATGTAATTGTTAAATGAAAAGAAAATCAGCAAAAAAAAGTATAACAGTCACACAATCACAAATATGGACACATATTGAAACACACATGCACAGAGAGACACACACAGGACCAAATTCAGTCAACCAGTCTAAATATATTGAATTAAAATCATACAATAAGATGCTCCCATAAAACTCTCTCTCGCCTCCTTTCTCTCTCTCTCTCTCTCACACACACACACACACACACACACACACACACACACACACACACAGCAGCAGCAGCAGCAGCAGCAGAAAGTGAACAGGGGCTGTTAACAGCATGTTTCTAGGTCAGTCAAACAGCTGTGACCTTCTCAATTTGAATCCACCAATCAGAGAGGCTGTGTGCTTTTTCCGCCAAAACTGGTGCACCAAGTGCAGGCTTTTACACATGCAGCACAGAGAGAGACAGGATTTTTGCACTCTATTTCTCATAGTGAGAATTCCCCTCAAACAAACAGCCATAAATTTCTAACCATAGGGGCTAAAACAGTCCTTTTAGACCATTTTATTCAGAAGACATAGGGGAATCTTGAAATGCTGACCATTTAAAATAAAAATATGAAATATTAGAGATATATGACATAGATGATTGGTGGGCTTAGAAGCCACGAAGGTCCCAATATGCAAATTTAAATGTGTCAGGACTCAGATATGATTGGCTGGCTGGGAAGCCATGAAGGTCCCAATATGCAAATTTGAATGTGCCAGGACTCAGATATGATTGGCTGGCTGGGAAGCCATGAAGGCAACAATATGCAAATTTGAATGTGCCAGGACTCAGATATGATTGGCTGGCTGAGAAGCCATGAAGGTCCCAATATGCAAATTTGAATGTGCCAGGACTCAGATTTGATTGGCTGGCTGGGAAGCCATGAAGGCAACAATATGCAAATTTGAACGTGCCAGGACTCAGATATGATTGGCTGGCTGGGAAGCCATGAATGCCCCAATATGCAAATTTAAATGTGCCAGGACTCAGATATGATTGGCTGGCTGAGAAGCCATGAAGGTCCCAATATGCAAATTTGAATGTGCCAGGACTCAGATATGATTGGCTGGCTGGGAAGCCGTCAGGTCCTGATATGTAAATTTGAATATTAGGACTGACTCCCTGGGGACCTGGCAGAAATATATAGAAATACAATGATTACCCAGAAATACTGCATTTAGTAGAAATACTATGTTTTAGCACAAATACTATAAAACGGCAGAAATACTATAATTAAGCAGAAATATTATATTAAGTACAAATCCTATAAAATAGCAGAAATAGTATGATTTAGCAGAAATGCTGTATTTAGCACAAATACTGAAAAGCAGCACAAATGCTATGACTTAGCACAATAGTAATAACTTAAATAGAAAAATTGGAAAAGCAGAATGGACAGCTGAAAAAAGTCCCACAAGCACAGAGAGACACACACAGGATCAAATTCAGTCAACCAGTCTAAATATATTGAATTTAAATCATACAATAAGATGCTCCCATAAAACTCTCTCTCGCCTCTCTCTCTCTCTCTCTCTCTGTCACACACACACACACACACACACACACACACACACACACACACACACACACACACACACACAGGGGAGAAGAAAATCAAGTTTCTAGGTCAGTCAAGCAGCCTGGGAGCTGCTAAATTTGAATCCACCAATCAGAGAGGCTGTGTACTTTTTTCCCGCCAAAACTGGTGCACTAAGTTCAGGCCTTTACACATGCAGCACAGAGAGAGACAGGATTTTGCAGTCTATTTCTCATAGTGAGAATTCCCCTCAAACAAACAGCCATAATTTTCTAACCGTAGGGGCTAAAACATTCATTCTTAGACCATTTTATTCAGAAGAGATGGGGAATCTTGAAATGCTGACCATTTAAAATAAAAATATGAAATATTAGAGATATATGACATAGATGAATGGTGGGCTTAGAAGCCATGAATCTCCCAATATGCAAATTTAAATGTGCCAGGACTCAGATATGATTGGCTGGCTGGGAAGCCATGAAGGCAACAATATGCAAATTTAAATGTGCCAGGACTCAGATATGATTGGCTGGCTGGGAAGCCATGAAGGTCCCAATATGCAAATTTGAATGTGCCAGGACTCAGATATGATTGGCTGGCTGGGAAGCCGTGCATGACTTGATATGTCAATTTGAAAATTACAGTCCTCACAGAGGATTGGCTTCCTGAGGAGCTGGCAGGAATACATAGAAATACTATGATTACCCAGAAATACTGCGTTTAGTAGAAATACTATGTTTTAGCACAAATACTATAATTAAGCAGAAATATTATATTAAGTACAAATCCTATAAAATAGCAGAAATAGTATGATTTAGCACAAATGCTGTATTTAGCACAAATCTTATAAAATAGCAGAAATAGTATGATTTAGCAGAAATGCTGTATTTAGCACAAGTACTGAAAAGCAGCACAAATGCTATGACTTAGCACAATAGTAATAACTTAAATAGAAAAATTGGAAAGCAAAATGGACAGCTGCAAAAGTCCCACAAGCACAGAGGGACACACACAGGATCAAATTCAGTCAACCAGTCCAAATATATTGAATTTAAATCATACAATAAGATGCTCCCATAAAACTCTCTCTCGCCCTCTCTCTCTCTCTCTGTCTCTCACACACACACACACACACATATACACACACACACACACACACACACACACACACAGGAGAGAAAATCAAGTTTCTAGCTCAGTCAAGCAGCCTGGGAGCTGCTAAATTTGAATCCACCAATCAGAGAGGCTGTGTAGTTTTTCCCGCCAAAACAGGTGCAGCCGTTTTACACACACAGAGCACAGAGACAGGATTTCTGCAGTGAATTTCTCATAGTGAGGATTCCTCTCAAACAAATGGCCATAATTTCCTAACCGTAGGGGCTAGAACAGTCATTCTTACACCGTTTTGTTCAGAAGAGATGGGGAATCTTCCAGTGTTAACGATTTATCATTAAAATATGAATTATTGACAATATTTGACTTCTAATGCACCATAACTGAGTAGAGGCAAGCAAAATCTGCCTTGACTTGCCCTCAAACAACGCTTTCTAACTCTAAATCTATTTGAGTATCGATATCATTCTTTCACCGTAAGAGACAGCAGGCTTTGGTGAACAGTCATGGAAATTTTCAGGTCTCTGTGGAAATCTATCAAAAAGATATGACGAGAGAAAAAGTGTCCCATTTCCAGAGTTTGAAATCTGAAGAAATCTGAGTGAGGGACGAATTTCCTACCCTCAAACAAACCCAATTCATGGCCAAATGGTAATAGATGAGAAAACAATTCTTGAATTGTGAGCATCAGGAGTGTCTGAAGATATATTGGCACAAGCCTCATGTCTTAACTTCGCTTCGTTGGGGAGATGTGACGATTCGAAAATGCCTCTCATTACAGAAATCAAGCGGTGATTTTAAACGAACTCTCCATTGACTTTCTATGGGGGATTTTGAGACTTTGTGTTGGTCTGAGGAGATTTGCCAAAATTCTATAAATCCCACAACAATGATAGTAACATTTTCTGAAAGCCAGCAAAAATACCTACGTTTTGATGTATAATTTGTGTGGGTTAAGTGAAAATTGAGCGAGTAGCAAGAAGTTGTTCGGACATGAGAAAATTGCCAAAGGTACAGTGGCTCACTTAGAACCAACTGCATAGCAACCATAACAACGCATGTATTTTGTGAAAAATCACAAAGATGAAACTCAAAACTTAAAGAGGATAAGATGAAAACGGTAACAGATATGAAAAAGCTGAATCATTCATGAATAGCCCAATAATTTGTGAACATTTTAAAATTTGAATGGTTGTTCTAGGCGAAAGTATGAGAACGTAGTTAAGTTTCAAAAAAGAGTAAGTTTTAGCAGAATTATGGAAGTTTCCCATTCATTTCAATGGGACAAATTAAAGGAAAAAAAACGTAATATTTTAAAAAGTATAAGAGCAAAAATACCAAAAGTCATTGCCGGAAAGAGCAAAAATAGCAGAATAGTTTAAAATTTGAACGGTGAAAATAGCACAAAAATTGTGGAAGTAGTTCTACGGCGAAAAACGTACGGAAGCAACTTGAAGAATAACTAGAAAAATTTGCATTTCCTGCGAAAATGCTGTGTGGATGCCTTAACGCTGAAGCTGTCTGCTGAAAAGCTGAAAAAGCTGAAAAGTTGCAAAAAGTTGTATGGTGGTGAAAAAAAACATTTCACCCTGAGCAGGATTCGAACCTGGGCCTCCTGGTCTCAAGGCAGCTACTCATCTCACTGAGCTAAACTCATTCTCTCAAAAAGTGGAGGAGAGACCGACAATTCAGCTAAAATGAGCGGAAGCTGCTGAGAATTGTGCTGAGAAGAGGTGAAAAAGCTGAAAATTTTGCAGAAAAGAGGTAAATCAGCAGAATTTCTGCAGAAAAGAGGCAGAACAAAAGAACAAACTGAAAACAGGTTTTGCCCTGAGCGGGATTGAACCTAGCCCTCCTGGTCTCAAGGCAGCTACTCATCTCACTGAGCTAAACTCATTCTCTCAAGAAGAGGAGGAGAGACCGACAATTCTGCTAACATGAGCAGAAGCTGCTGAGAATTGTGCTGAGAAGAGGTGAAAAGGCTGAAAATTTTGCAGAAAAGAGGTAAATCAGCAGAATTTCTGCAGAAAAGAGGCAAAGGAGCAGAAACTTGCGCTGAAAAGAGATGAATCAGCAGAGTTTCTGCTGAAAAAGAGTTTTTTCTGAAAACAGCCCAAAGAAATGGAATTTGTGCTGAAAAGGGTGAAAGAAATGAAAATTTTGCTGAAAAAGGGGTGAAGAAGCTAAAGTATACCAAATCAAAGTATTTGTGCCAAAACATAGTGTTTCTGCCATATTGTGGTACTACTACATTACAACATGAATACGGATTAAAGATGAAAGAAACTGGCAACAAATTCCTCCACTACAAACCAGTCTGATACCACTTCTTTGCAGTGTTCACGTTTACTAAGGCACTACCCAAAAGGCGCCACAAGAGGGCACTCCAACACAAGAGAAGAGGTGAATGAGCAGAATTTCTGCTGAAAAGAGGCAAGGTTCTGTATGTAGAAAAAGAAATACTGTTGAACCATGTGTGAAATAAATAAAGAAATGAAATGAAAGAACAACCTGGTTCTGCTCAAATTCACCAATCAGAGGTACTGCCTCAGTCTGCTTCATCAGGCTGTGTACTTGTTTCTGCCATGGGGCGTTAACAAGAATCTGAGGTCCATATTAGAAAAGCTGCTAAAATCATAAAACTTTGCAGAAATGTAATAAATTAGCAATATAAATTACAGGTCTGTGATAGTGTATAAATTTGTAGTGAAAAAAAAAAACGTGGACCAAGGTGGGATTGAACCCACGACCTTTGAGCTGCAGAGCTGTGTCATTACTGATTGCGCCACCTGGAAAGGGGCGGCGGTCTGAAAGACAGATACTTGGGCAGTCAGAAAATAGATCGCGGTGAGAGGCGAAAAACGCCGTTTTTTGGAGTTACAAAACGTCGTGTAACTCAAAAACTAGGAGGGCTAGCAGCATAATTCTTGTACTGGGTGAATCAGCGGACTTTGTCTTACTTTGACTGCGATTTTCATAGCTCGTTCTACCTCCGTCGCGGAGATATGACGAGAGAAGAAACGGCTTCATTTCCAGAGTTTGAAGACTGAGAGAAGGACAGATTTCCACCCCTCAAACAAACGTAATTCATTGCTCAACGGTAAGATAATTGTAAAAACGGCTTCCACTGTGAGTGTCAGCAGTGTCTGAAGATATATTGGCACAAGCCTCATGTCCTAACTTTGCTTTGTTAAAGAGATATGGCGATTTTAAAATGCCTCCGTTACAGAATTTCAGCTCTGAATTTCAAAACCTCCCCATAGACTTTGAATGGGGAGTATTGAGACCTTGTGTCACTCCGAGGCAAATTGCGAAAAAATGGTAAATCTCACAATAAAGATAGTGACATTGTCTGAAAGCCAGCAAAAATACCTATGTTTTGATGTATACTTTGTGGGGGTTGAGTGCAAATTGAGCCAGTAGCAAGAAGTTGTTTAGACATGAAGAGAAAATTCAGAACGGACCAGCACTCACTCTGACTTAATTGCATAGCAACCATAGCAACGCATGTATTTTCTGAAAAATCACAATTTTGCAACTGAAAACTTAAAGAGGTATAAAATTAAAATTGTAGAAGATCTGAAAAAGCTGAATCAGACAGGAATAGCCCAGTAATCTGAGAACATTTTAAAGTTTGAATGGAGTTTCTAGGTGAAAGTATGAGGAGGTAGTTAAGTTTCAAAAACAAGCAAGTTTTAGCAGAATTGTGGAAGTTCCCATTCATTTCAATGGGACAAATTAAAGGAAAAAGTGTAATATTTTAAAAAGTATAACAGTAATAAACACCAAAAGTCATAGCCGGCATTAGCAGAAAGAGCAGAACAGTTTAGAGTTTGAACGGAGAAAATCGGCTGAAAACTGAGGGAGTAGATAAGTGCCAAAAAGTGTACGGAAGCAACTGGAATATAGTGGAATAAAGAATAAAGAGAAACAGGAACTCAATAGTGTGGATGCTTAAAGCATCCACACAATAAAGAATAAAGAGAAACAGGAACTCAATAGTGTGGATGCCTCCAGCATCCACACAATTTGCATTTCCTGCGAAAATGCAGTGTGGATGCTGGAACGCTGAAGCTGTCAGCTGAAACTAGCTGAAAAAGCTGAAAAGTTGCAGAAATTGTAAAAACTTTGAAGAAGCAAAGGAACGTTGCTAAAATGTAGTAACTTAGCAGAACTGCAATATCTTAGAGGAAACATAATACTTGGCAGAAATACAATAGCATAGCAGAACTTAGCAGAAATATTGTAACTTACCAGAAACACGATAACTTGTCAAAATACAAGAATTTAGGAGAAATAGTATAAGATAACAGAAAGAATATATTTAGCCAAACATTCTTAAACATTACAGAAATACTACTCTATAGCAGAAATGATATATTTAGAAAGAAAAATGTAATATAGTAGAAATACTATGATTTAGCAGAAATCCTACAATATAGCTCAATAACAATGATTTAGAAGAGATACTATGATTGAGCAGAATAGTAATAACTTAAGTGAAAATATTGGAAAGGTAAAATGACAAGCTGAATAAAAAGGAACATGGTTAAGTTTGCTCAAAACTAACTTTTGTTCACCTGTGAAAAAATAAAATAAAAATACATTTAGAAATACAAATAAGAACAGCCAACAGATACACACAAAATTAAATATGGATACTATTGAGAATAGAAATATTTTACTGCTATTATTTGCTGCTATTTTTATAATCATCATTACCGTTTCAGTATTAATAGTGATGTTGCATTCAGATGCATTCAGATGTTCAAATATATTGGGATCATATTAGTCTTTATTATAGGTCCAAGAAGAACCACTTTAAATTGTTGAGTTGAATCTATAATTTAAAGGTTTTTGAATGTTTTATATTCTTACACATAGTCTTCAGTAGGTGAGAAACTGACTGCATGGACAGGAAATACACGTCTGCAAGGCATGCTCTTGCAGAAGTGAAAATGAAAGCAGACTCTGACTGCAAGTACTGTGAGTAGGATATGAAACGTTTAGTAGAGGCTTTTGATTAAAACATTTATTCAGTAGATTACATATATAGTTCCAGTTAGGTTATTATATGTAAGGATGAGCCTCTGTTCTGGTGAAAGGTCAGAAGTGTAACGGGTGAGATGTGAGAGCATTTAAGGGGCGAGACACACATACAGACACAAATAGTGAGAGGTCACGACACGCACGCAGTACACAGCACGCACGCACGCCCCTTGCGTGCACACACACACACAGACTCATTTAGTAGGTAAGAGTTTATAACTGCAAAGTTTGGGTGCGTCCGTGGTAGTCCAGGAAGTGCACCAGATGTCCCAGAAGATAAGCGACAGCGAGGATGGAGACAGGAAGCGTTTGCCTCGAGGCGAAGATGATGTTCTGTTTTAGACTATGTTAAGAGTCATTGTGGTTTTGGAGTGACGTATGCTTTGTTTAAATCTGCCTAGCAACAGAAAAGGGGGCTGTACTATCTTAACCCTATAAAACCGTTGTCTGAATATGGTAAAGCAGTTCAATACTGATTGGGTTGTTGAACTCACACATGTGTATTCATTAAAATGCCGTCTAATTGCACACGCCTGGATCTGTGGTTATTTATGGATTCCTCTCTCAACATTGAACCCTAACAATACACAAATCAACAAATACACACAAAATCAAATATGGATACACAAATGTAAAGAGAGAGACACACACACAGGGTCTATGCCAGTCAACCAGTCTGAATATATTATATTTTTATCCAACAATGAGATGCTGCCCTAAAAAGGGCTTTGTGTGTCTCTCTCTCTCTCTCTCTCTCTCTCTCTCTCTCTCTCACACACACACACACACACACACACACACACACTCAAACACTCACACCCACACTCAGGCTCACACACACACACGTGCGCACACACACACATAGCATCAGCAAGTGAACAGGGGCTGTTAACAGCATGTTTCTAGGTCAGTCAAACAGCTGTGAGATTCTCAATTTGAATCCACCAATCAGAGGGGCTGTGTGCTTTTTCCTGCCAAAAGTGGTGCACCAAGTGCAGGCTTTTACAGCACAGAGAGAGACAGGATTTTTGCAGTCTATTTCTCATAGTGAGGACTCCCCTCAAACAAACAGCCATAAATTCCTAACCGTAGGGGCTAAAACGGTCATTCTTAGACCGTTGTGTTCAGAAGACATGGGAGAATCTTGAAATGTTGACCATTTAAAATAAAAATATGAAATATCATAGATATATGACATAGACGATTGGTTGTCTTAGAAGCCATGATTGCCCCAATATGCAAATTTGAATGTGCAAGGCATAAGATATGATTGGCTGGCTGGGAAGCCATGAAGGCAACAATATGCAAATTTGAATGTGCAAGCCCTCGGATATGATTGGTTGTCTTAGAAGCCATATAAAAAGCAGTAAAACTGTACTATAATTTGGTAGAAAAACTATAATTAATCAAAAATACTATATTTGGCAGAAATACTATTTTGTAGCAGAAACACTATATTTAGCACAAATCTGATGAAATAGAAGAAATAGTATGATTTAGCAGAAAAGCTGTATTTAGCACAAATACTGGAAAGCAGCAGAAATGCTATGACTTAGCACAATAGTAATAACCTAAATAGAAAAATTGGAAAAGCAAAATGGACAGCTGAAAAAATCCTGAACATGCTAAGGGTCCCTCAAATGTAATTGTTAAATGAAAAAAAAAAACCAGCAAAAAAAAGTATAACAGTCACACAACCACAAATATGGACACATATGGTAACACACATGCACAGACAGACACACACAGGATCAAATTCAGTCAACCAGTCTAATAATGAATTGAATGACAGACAGACAGAAAGACAGCAGCATCAAACACACACACACACACACACACACACACACACACACACACACACACACAAGATCCAATTCAGTCAACCAGTCTAAATATATTGAATTTGAATCTTACAATGAGATCATCCCATAAAAAGGCTTTCTCTCTCTCTCTCTCTCTGTCACACACACACACACACACACACACACACACACACACACACAAGATCAATTCAGTCAACCAGTCTAAATATATTGAATTTAACTCTTACAATGAGATCATCCCATAAAAAGGCTCTCTCTCTCTCTCTCTCTCTGTCACACACACACACACACACACACACACACACACACACACACACACACACACACAAGATCCAATTCAGTCAACCAGTCTAAATATATTGAATTTGAATCTTACAATGAGATCATCCCATAAAAAGGCTTTTCTCTCTCTCTCTCTCTCTCTCTCTCTCTCTCACACACACACACACACACACACACACACACACACACACATGATCCAATTCAGTCAACCAGTCTAAATATATTGAATTTAAATCTTACAATGAGATCATCCCATAAAAGGCTTCTCTCTCTCTCTCTCTCTCTCTCTCACACACACACACACACACACACACACACACACACACACACACACAAGATCCAATTCAGTCAACCAGTCTAAATATATTGAATTTAAATCTTACAATGACATCATCCCATAAAATGGCTTTCTCTCTCTCTCTCGCTCGCTGTCTGTCACACACACACACACACACACACACACACACACACACACACAGGAGAGAAGTAAGTTTCTAGGTCAGTCAAGCAGCCTGGGAGCTGCTGAATTTGAATCCACCAATCAGAGAGCCTGTGCACTTTTTCCCGCCAAAACAGGTGCACGCAGCACAGAGAGACACAGGATTTTTGCAGTCTATTTCTCATAATGATGACTCCCCTCAAACAAATGACCATAATTTCCTAACCGTAGGGGCTAGAACGGTCATTCTTACACCGTTTTGTTCAGAAGAGATGGGGGAATCTTACAGTGTTGACAATTTATCATTAAAATATGAATTATTAAAGATATTTGACTTGTAATGCACCATAACTGAGTAGAAGCGAAGCGAGAACTGCCTTGACTTGCCCTCAAACAACGCTTTCTAACTCTAAATCTATTTGGAGTATAGATATCATTCTTTCACCGTAAGAGACAGCAGGCTTTGGTGAACAGTCATGGAAATTTTCAGGTCTCTGTGGAAATCTATCAAAGAGATATGACGAGAGAAAAAAGTGCCTCATTTCCAGAGTTTGAAATCTGAAGAGATCTGAGCAAGGCACCAATTTCCTACCCTCAAACAAACCCAATTCATGGCCAAATGGTAATAGATGAGAAAAAATTCTTGAATTGTGAGCGTCAGGAGTGTCTGAAGATATATTGGCACAAGCCTCATGTCTTAACCGCTTCGTTGGGGAGATATGACGATTCGAAAATGCCTCTCATTACAGAAATCAAGCGGTGATTTTAAACGAACTCTCCATTGACTTTCTATGGGGATTTTTGAGACTTTGTGTTGCTCTGAGGAGATTTGCCAAAATTCTATAAATCCCACAACAATGATAGTGACATTTTCTGAAAGCCAGCAAAAATACCTACGTTTTGATGTATAATTTGTGGGAGTTGAGTGAAAATTGAGCAAGCAGCAAGAAGTTGTTCGGACATGAAGAGAAAATTGCCAAAGGTACAGTGGCTCACTTAGAACCAACTGCATAGCAACCATAACAACGCATGTATTTTGTGAAAAATCACAAAGATGAAACTGAAAACTTAAACACGGATAAGATGAAAATGGTAACAGATATGAAAAAGCTGAATCATACATGAATAGCCCAATAATTTGTGAACATTTTAAAGTTTGAATGGTTGTTCTACGTGAAAGTAGGAAAAAGTAGATAAGTTTCAAAAACAAGCAAGTTTTAGCAGAATTGTGGAAGTTTTCCATTCATTTCAATGGGACAAAAAATTGCATAAAAAGCTTAATATTTTAAAAAGTATAACAGCAGAAAATACCAAAAGTCATTGCCGGAAAGAGCAAAAATAGCAGAATAGTTTAAAATTTGAACGGTGAAAATAGCACAAAAATTGTGGAAGTAGTTCTACGAAAAAACGTCACGGAAGCAACTTGAAGAATAACTAGAAAATTTGCATTTCCTGCGAAAATGCAGTGTGGATGCTTTAAAGCTGAAGCTTTCTGCTGAAACTAGCTGAAAAAGCTGAAAAGTTGCAGAAATTGTAAAAACTTTGCAGAAGCAAAGGAACTTTGCTAAAATGTAGTAACTTAGCAGAACTGCAATATCTTAGAGGAAACATAATACTTGGCAGAAATACAATAGCATAGCAGAACTTAGCAGAAATATTGTAACTTACCAGAAACACGATAACTTCTCAAAAATACAAAATTTCGGAGAAATAGTATAAGATAACAGAAAGAATATATTTAGCCAAACATTCTTAAACATTACAGAAATACTATGATTTAGAAAAACAGTACAACATAGCAGAAATGCTGTGATTTACCAGAGACACTGTAATATACTATGAATATTGTAATTTTATATAAATACTATGTTTTAGCAAAAATACTCCAGTTTAGCACAAATATTATAATATAGCAGAAACACTATTCTATAGCAGAAATGCTATATTTAGAAAGAAAAATATAATATAGTAGAAATACTATGATTTAGCTGAAATCCTACAATATAGCTTAATAACAATGATTTAGAACAGATAATATGATTGAGCAGAATAGTAATAACTTAAGTGAAAATATTGGAAAGGTAAAATGATAAGCTGAATAAAAAGAAACATGGTTAAGTTCGCTCAAAACTAATTTTTGTTCACCTGTGAAAAATAAAATAAAAATTCATTTAGAAAAAAAAAAAAATAAGAAAAGCCAACAGATACACAAAATCAAATATGGATACACAAATCACCAAATACACAGAAAATCAAATATGGATACACAAATGTACAGTGAGAGACACACACAAACAGGGTCTATGCCAGTCAACCAGTCTGAATATATTATATTTTTATCCACCAATGAGATGCTGCCCTAAAAAGGTCTTTGTGTGTGTCTTTCTCTTTCTCTCTTTCTCTCTCTCTCTCTCTCTCTCTCTCACACACACACACACACACACACACACACACACACACAGCAGCAGCAGCAGCAGCAGCAGCAAGTGAACAGGGGCTGTTAACAGCATGTTTCTAGGTCAGTCAAACAGCTGTGAGCTTCTCAATTTGAATCCACCAATCAGAGAGGTTGTGTGCTTTTTCCCACCAAAACTGGTGCACCAAGTGCAGGCTTTTACACATGCAGCACAGAGAGAGACAGGATTTTTGCAGTCTATTTCTCGTAGTGAGGACTCCCCTCAAACAAACAGCCATAAATACCTAACCGTAGGGGCTAAAACAGTCATTCTGAGACCGTTTTATTCAGAAGACATGGGGGAATCTTGAAATGTTGACCATTTAAAATACAAATATGAAATATTAGAGATATATGACATAGATGATTGGTGGGCTTAGAAGCAATGAAGGTCCCAATATGCAAATTTGAATGTGCCAGGACTCAGATATGATTGGCTGGCTGAGAAGCCGTCCAGGTCCTGATATGTAAATTTGAATATTAGGACTGACTCCCTGGGGACCTGGCAGAAATATATAGAAATACAATGATTACCCAGAAATACTGCATTTAGTAGAAATACTATGTTTTAGCACAAATACTATAAAATGGCAGAAATACTATAATTAAGCAGAAATATTATATTAAGTACAAATCCTATAAAATAGCAGAAATAGTATGATTTAGCACAAATGCTGTATTTAGCACAAATCTTATAAAATAGCAGAAATAGTATGATTTAGCAGAAATGCTGTATTTAGCACAAATACTGAAAAGCAGCACAAATGCTATGACTTAGCACAATAGTAATAACTTAAATAGAAAAATTGGAAAAGCAAAATGGACAGCTGCAAAAGTCCCACAAGCACAGAGAGACACACACAGGATCAAATTCAGTCAACCAGTCTAAATATATTGAATTTAAATCATACAATAAGATGCTCCCATAAAAACTCTCTCTCGCCCTCTCTCTCTCTCTCTCTCTCTCACACACACACACACACACAAACACACACACACACACACAGGAGAGAAAATCAAGTTTCTAGGTCAGTCAAGCAGCCTGGGAGCTGCTAAATTTGAATCCACCAATCAGAGAGGCTGTGTACTTTTTCCCGCCAAAACAGGTGCAGCCGTTTTTACACACACAGAGCACAGAGACAGGATTTCTGCAGTGAATTTCTCATAGTGAGGATTCCTCTCAAACAAATGGCCATAATTTCCTAACCGTAGGGGCTAGAACAGTCATTCTTACACCGTTTTGTTCAGAAGAGATGGGGAATCTGACAGTGTTGACAATTTATCATTACAATATGAATTATTGAAGATATTTGACTTCTAATGCACCATAACTGAGTAGAGCAAAGCAAAAACTGCCTTGACTTGCCCTCAAACAACGCTTTCTAACTCTAAATCTATTTGGAGTATCAATATCATTCTTTCACCGTAAGAGACAGCAGGCTTTGGTGAACAATCATGGAAATTTTCAGGTCTCTGTGGAAATCCATTAAAAAGATATGACGAGAGGAAAAGTGGTTCATTTCAGAGTTTGAAATCTGAAGAAATTTGAGCGAAGGACGAATTTCCTACCCTCAAACAAGTCTAACTCATTTCAGAACGGTAATAGGTGAGAAAAAAATTCTTGAATTGTGAGCGTCAGGAGTGTCTGAAGATATCGGGGACAAGCCTCATGTTTTAACTTCGCTTCGTTAAGGAGATATGACGATTCGAAAATGCCTCTCATTACAGAAATCACGCTGGTGATTTTGAACAAACTCTCCATTGACTTTCTATGGAGAGTTTTCAGAGTTTGTGTTGGTCTGAGGAGATTTGCCAAAATTCTATAAATCTCACAACCATGATGGTGACATTTTCTGAAAGCCAGCAAAAAAATACCTACGTTTTGATGTATAATTTGTGGAAGTTGAGTGAAAATTGAGCAAGTAGCAAGAAGTTGTTCGGACATGAAGAGAAAATTGCCAAAGGTACAGTGGCTCACTTAGAACCAACTGCATAGCAACCATAACAACGCATGTATTTTGTGAAAAATCACAATTTTGCAACTCAAAACTTAAAGAGGGATAAGATGAAAATGGTAACAGATATGAAAAAGCTGAATCATTAATGCATAGCCCAATAATTTGTGAACATTTTAAAGTTTGAATGGTTGTTCTAGGCGAAAGTATGAGAAAGTAGTTAAGTTTCAAAAACAAGCAAGTTTTAGCAGAATTGTGGAAGTTTTCCATTCATTTCAATGGGACAAATTAAAGGAAAAAACTTAATATTTTAAGAAGTATAACAGCAGAAAATACCAAAAATCATTGCCGGAAAGAGCAAAAATAGCAGAATAGTTTAAAATTTGAACGGTGAAAATAGCACAAAAATTGTGGAAGTAGTTCTCACTAATGAAAAACGACGGAAGCAACTTGAAGAATAATAATAATAACTAGAAAAATTTGCATTTCCTGCGAAAATGCAGTGTGGATGCTGTAATGCTGAAGCTGTCTGCTGAAACTAGCAGAAAAAGCTGAGAAGTTGCAGAATTTGTAAAAAGCTTTGCAGAAGCAAAGGAACTTTGCTAAAATGTAGTAACTTAGCAGAACTGTAATATCTTAGAGGAAACATAATACTTGGCAGAAATACAATAGCATAGCAGAACTTAGCAGAAATATTGTAACTTACCAGAAACACGATAACTTGTCAAAAATACAAGAATTTAGGAGAAATAGTATAAGATAACAGAAAGAATATATTTAGACAAACATTCTTAAACATTACAGAAATACTATGATTTAGAAAAACAGTACAACATAGCAGAAATGCTGCGATTTACCAGAGACACTGTAAAATACTATTAATATTGAAATTTTAAAAAACATACTATGTTTTAGCACAAATACTGTAATTTGACAGAAATACTATCATTTGGCAGAAATACTATGTTTCAAGCAGAAATACTCTGGTTTAGCACAAATATTATAACATAGCAGAAATAAAATTATATAGCAGAAATGCTATATTTAGAAAGAAAAATATAATATAGTAGAAATACTATGATTTAGCAGAAATACTGTAATCAGCACATATACTGTAACATGACAGAAATTCCTCCACTTACTAGTAATACTATAACATAAAACAAATGTTATGATTTGGCACAAAACCATAATTTGGCAAAAATACTATGATTTAGCAGAAATACTATGATTGAGCAGAAGTACTAAGATGTAGTAAAAGTACTTTGATTTAACAGAAATACAATTATGGAGGAGTAATACTTTAAAATGGGAGAAATATTGATACACACACATACACAGAGCCTAAAGGGAACAGTATTTGTGCCATGGAGTGTTAACAAGAATCTGAGGTCCATATTAGAAAAGCTGCTAAAATCATAAATGTTTGCAGAATTGGGAAAGAGAGCGAGCGCCTGGAAAACAGGGTGATGAGCAGTCAGAATTAGATTGCGGTGAGAGGCGAAAAACGCCGTTTTTTGGAGTTATAAAACGTCGTGTAACTCAAAAACTAGTTGGACTAGAAGCATAATTCTTGTACTGGGTGAATCAGCGGACTTTGGTGTACTTTGACTGTGATTTGCATTGCTCTTTGTACATCTGTCGCTGAGATATGACGAGAGAAGAAAGGGCAGACCTCAGATATGATTGGCTGGCTGGGAAGCCGTGCAGGCCCTGATTTGTAAATTTGAATGCCTCAGTCCTCACAGAGGATTGGCTGCCTGGGGACCTGGCAGAAATATATAGAAATACTATGATTAAGCATAAATACTACATTTAGCAGAAATACTATATTAAGCACAAATCCTATAATAAGCAGAAATACTATATCAAGCAATATAAATATCCTATAAAATCCTATAAAAAGCAAAAAAAATACTGTACTATGATTTGGTAGAAAAACTATAATTAATCAGAAATACTAAATTTAGCAAAAATCTTATAAAACAGCAGAAATGCTATGATTTAGCATAACAGTAATAACTTAAACAGAAAAATTGGAAAAGCAAAATGGACAGCTGAAAAAATGATGAACATGCTAAGGGTCCTTCAAATATACTTGTTAAATGAAAAAAATCGATAAAAAAAATATATAACAGCCACACAATCACAAATATGGACACATATGGAAACACACATGCACAGAGACACACACACACACACTCACACACACACACACAGGATCCAATTCAGTCAACCAGTCTAAATATATTGAATTTGAATCTTACAATGAGATCATCCCATAAAAGGCTTTCTCTCTCTCTCTCACACACACACACACACACACACACACACACACACACACAAGATCCAATTCAGTCAACCAGTCTAAATATATTGAATTTGAATCTTACAATGACATCATCCCATGAAAAGGCTTTCTCTCTCTCTCTCTCTCTCTCTCTCACACACACACACACACACACACACACAAGATCCAATTCAGTCAACCAGTCTAAATATATTGAATTTGAATCTTACAATGAGATCATCCCATAAAAGGCTTTCTCTCTCTCTCTCTCTCTCTCTCTCTCTCACACACACACACACACACACACACACACACACACACACACACACACACACACACACACACACACACACACACACACACACACACACAGAGAGAAGTAAGTTTCTAGCTCAGTCAAGCAGCCTGGGAGCTGCTGAATTTGAATCCACCAATCAGAGAGCCTGTGCACTTTTTCCCGCCAAAACAGGTGCACGCAGCACAGAGAGACACAGGACTTTTGCAGTCTATTTCTCATAATGACGACTCCCCTCAAACAAATGACCATAATTTCCTAACCGTAGGGGCTAAAACAGTCATTCTTAGACCATTTTATTCAGAAGACATTTAAAATAAAAATATGAAATATTAGAGATATATGACATAGATGATTGGTGGGCTTAGAAGCCATGAAGGTCCCAATATGCAAATTTAAATGTGCCACGACTCAGATATGATTGGCTGGCTGGGAAGCCATGAAGGAACAATATGAAATTTAAATGTGCCAGGACTCAGATATGATTGGCTGGCTGGGAAGCCATGAAGGTCCCAATATGCAAATTTGAATGTGCCAGGACTCAGATATGATTGGCTGGCTGGGAAGCCGTGCATGACTTGATATGTCAATTTGAAAATTACAGTCCTCACAGAGGATTGGCTTCCTGAGGAGCTGGCAGGAATACATAGAAATACTATGATTACCCAGAAATACTGCGTTTAGTAGAAATACTATGTTTTAGCACAAATACTATAATTAAGCAGAAATATTATATTAAGTACAAATCCTATAAAATAGCAGAAATAGTATGATTTAGCACAAATGCTGTATTTAGCACAAATCTTATAAAATAGCAGAAATAGTATGATTTAGCAGAAATGCTGTATTTAGCACAAATACTGAAAAGCAGCACAAATGCTATGACTTAGCACAATAGTAATAACTTAAATAGAAAAATTGGAAAAGCAAAATGAACAGCTGCAAAAAGTCCCACAAGCACAGAGAGACACACACAGGATCAAATTCAGTCAACCAGTCTAAATATATTGAATTTAAATCATACAATAAGATGCTCCAATAAAACTCTCTCTCTCTCCTCTCTCTCTCTCTCTCTCTCTGTCACACACACACACACACACACACACACACAGGAGAGAAAATCAAGTTTCTAGGTCAGTCAAGCAGCCTGGGAGCTGCTAAATTTGAATCCACCAATCAGAGAGGCTGTGTACTTTTTCCCGCCAAAACAGGTGCAGCCGTTTTTACACACACAGAGCACAGAGACAGGATTTCTGCAGTGAATTTCTCATAGTGAGGATTCCTCTCAAACAAATGGCCATAATTTCCTAACCGTAGGGGCTAGAACAGTCATTCTTACACCGTTTTGTTCAGAAGAGATGGGGGAATCTTAAAGTGTTGACACTTTATCATTAAAATATGAATTATTGAAGATATTTGACTTCTAATGCACCATAACTGAGTAGAGGCAAGCGAAAACTGCCTTGGCTTGCCCTCAAACAACGCTTTCTAACTCTAAATCTATTTGGAGTATTGATATCATTCTTTCACCGTAAGAGACAGCAGGCTTTGGTGAACAGTCATGGAAATTTTCAGGTCTTTGTGGAAATCTATCAAAAAGATATGACGAGAGAAAAAAGTGCCTCATTTCCAGAGTTTGAAAGCTGAAGAAATCTGAGCGAAGGACGAATTTCCTACCCTCAAACAAGTCTAACTCATTTCAGAACGGTAATAGGTGAGAAAAAATTCTTGAATTGTGAGCGTCAGGAGTGTCTGAAGATATCTGGGGACAAGCCTCATGTTTTAACTTCGCTTCGTTAAGGAGATATGACGATTCGAATATGCCTCTCATTAGAGAAATCAGCGATGATTTTGAACAAACTCTCCATTGACTTTCTATGGAGAGTTTTCTGACTTTGTGTTGGTCTGAGGAGATTTGCCAAAATTCTATAAATCTCACAACAATGATAGTGACATTTTCTGAAAGCCAGCAAAAATACCTACATTTTGATGTATAATTTGTGTGGGTTGAGTGAAAATTGAGTGAGTAGCAAGAAGTTGTTCGGACATGAAGAGAAAATTGCCAAAGGTACAGTGGCTCACTTAGAACCAACTGCATAGCAACCATAACAACGCATGTATTTTGTGAAAAATCACAAAGATGAAACTCAAAACTTAAAGAGGGATAAGATGAAAACGGTAACAGATATGAAAAAGCTGAATCATTCATGAATAGCCCAATAATTTGTGAACATTTTAAAATTTGAATGGTTGTTCTAGGCGAAAGTATGAGAAAGTAGTTAAGTTTCAAAAAAGAGTAAGTTTTAGCAGAATTTTGGAAGTTTCCCATTCATTTCAATGGGACAAATTAAAGGAAAAAAGCTTAATATTTTAAAAAGTATAAGAGCAGAAAATACCAAAAGTCATAGCCGGCATTAGCAGAAATAGCAGAATAGTTTAAAATTTGAACGGTGAAAATCGGCTGAAAATTGTGGAAGTAGATCCACGGCGAAAAACGTACGGAAGCAACTAGAAGAATAAAGTATAAAGAATAAAGAGAAACAGGAACTCAATAGTGTGGATGCTTAAAGCATCCACACAATAATAATAAGGTAGAATAATAATAATAAAGAATAAAGAGAAACAGGAACTCAATAGTGTGGATGCCTCCAGCATCCACACAATAAAGTAGAATAAAGTAGAATAATAAAGAATAAAGAGAAACAGGAACTCAATAGTGTGGATGCCTAAAGCATCCACACAACTAGAAAAATTTGCATTTCCTGCGAAAATGCAGTGTGGATGCTTTAAAGCTGAAGCTGTCTGCTGAAACTAGCAGAAAAAGCTGAAAAGTTGCAAAAATTGTAAAATCTTTGCAGAAGCAAAGGAACTTTGCTAAAATGTAGTATCTTAGAACTGCAATATCTTAGAGGAAACATAATACTTGGCAGAAATACAATAGCATAGCAGAACTTAGCAGAAATATTGTAACTTATCAGAAACACAATAACTTCTCAAAAATACAAGAATTTAGGAGAAATAGTATAAGATAACAGAAAGAATATATTTAGCCAAACATTCTTAAACATTACAGAAATACTGTGATTTAGAAAACAGTACAACATAGCAGAAATGCTGTGATTTACCAGAGACACTGTAATATACTATGAATATTGTAATTTTAAATAAATACTATGTTTTAGCAAAAATACTCCAGTTTAGCATAAATATTATAACATAGCAGAAATACTACTCTATTGCAGAAATGCTATATTTAGAAAGAAAAATATAATATAGTAGAAATACTATGATTTAGCAGAAATCCTACAATATAGCTTAATAACAATGATTTAGAACAGATACTATGATTGAGCAGAATAGTAATAACTTAAGTGAAAATATTGGAAAGGTAAAATGACAAGCTGAATAAAAAGTAACATGATTAAGTTCACTCAAAACTAATTTTTGTTCACCTGTGAAAAAATAAAATAAAAATACATTTAGAAATACAAATAAGAACAGCCAACAGATACACACAAAATTAAATATGGATACACAAATGTACAGAGAGACACACACACACACACATGGTCTATGCCAGTCAACCAGTCTGAATTTATTATATTTTTATCCAACAATGAGATGCTGCCCTAAAAAGGGTCGTTGTGTGTGTCTTTCTCTCTCTCTCTCTCTCTCTCTCTCTCTCTCTTACAAACACACACACACACACACACACACACACACACACACACACACACACACACACACACACACACATTTAGGCTGGCACACACACACACACACACACACACAGCATCAGCAAGTGAACAGGGGCTGTTAACAGCATGTTTCTAGGTCAGTCAAACAGCTGTGAGATTCTCAATTTGAATCCACCAATCAGAGGGGCTGTGTGCTTTTTCCTGCCAAAACTGGTGCATCAAGTGTAGGCTTTTACAGCACAGAGAGAGACAGGATTTTTGCAGTCTATTTCTCATAGTGAGGACTCCCCTCAAACAAACAGCCATAAATTCCTAAGGGGCTAAAACGGTCATTCTTAGACCGTTGTGTTCAGAAAACATGGGAGAATCTTGAAATGTTGACCATTTAAAATAAAAATATGAAATATCATAGATATATGACATAGATGATTGGTTGTCTTAGAAGCCATGAATGCCCCAATATACAAATTTGAATGTGCAAGGCCTCAGATATGATTGGCTGGCTGGGAAGCCATGATGGCAACAATATGCAAATTTGAATGTGCAAGCCCTCGGATATGATTGGTTGTCTTAGAAGCCATATAAAAAGCAGTAAAACTGTACTATGATTTGGTAGAAAAACTATAATTAATCAAAAATACTATATTTGGCAGAAATACTATATTTAGCACAAATCTTATGAAATAGCAGAAATAGTATGATTTAGCACAAATGCTGTATTTAGCACAAATACTGAAAAGCAGCAGAAATGCTATGACTTAGCACAATAGTAATAACTTAAATAGAAAAATTGGAAAAGCAAAATGGACAGCGGAAAAAATGCTGAACATGCAAAGGGTCCCTCAAATGTAATTGTTAAATGAAAGAAAAATCAGGAAAAAGTATAACAGTCACACAATCACAAATATGGACACATATGGAAACACACATGCACAGAGAGACACACACACAAGAACCAATTCAGTCAACCAGTCTAAATATATTGAATTTGAATCTTACAATGAGATCATCCCATAAAAAGGCTTTCTCTCTCTCTCTCTCTCTCACACACACACACACACACACACACACACAAGATCCAATTCAGTCAACCAGTCTAAATATATTGAATTTGAATCTTACAATGAGATCATCCCATAAAAGGCTCTCTCTCCCTCTCTCTCTCTCTCTCTCTCTCACACACACACACACACACACACACACGATCCAATTCAGTCAACAAGTCTAAATATATTGATTTTGAATCTTACAATGAGATCATCCCATAAAAGGCTCTCTCTCTCTCTCTCTCTCTCTCTCTCTCTCTCTCTCACACACACACACACACACACACACACACACACACACACACACACACGATCCAATTCAGTCAACAAGTCTAAATATATTGATTTTGAATCTTACAATGAGATCATCCCATAAAAGGCTCTCTCTCGCCTCTCTCTCTCTCTCTCTCTCACACACACACACACACACACACACACACAAGATCCAATTCAGTCAACCAGTCTAAATATATTGAATTTGAATCTTACAATGAGATCATCCCATAAAAGGCTCTCTCTCGCTCTCTCTCTCTCTCTCTGTCACACACACACACACACACACACGATCCAATTCAGTCAACAAGTCTAAATATATTGATTTTGAATCTTACAATGAGATCATCCCATAAAAGGCTCTCTCGCCCTCTCTCTCTCTCTGTCACACACACACACACACACACACACACACACACACACACACACACACACAGGAGAGAGAAGTAAGTTTCTAGCTCAATGAAGCAGCCTGGGAGCTGCTGAATTTGAATCCACCAATGAGAGAGCCTGTGCACTTTTTCCCGCCAAAACAGGTGCACGCAGCAGCACAGAGACACAGGATTTTTGCAGTCTATTTCTCATAATGACGACTCCCCTCAAACAAATGACCATAATTTCCTAACCGTAGAGGCTAGAACGGTCATTCTTACACCGTTTTGTTCAGAAGAGATGGGGAATCTTATAGTGTTGACAATTTATCATTAAAATATGAATTATTAAAGATATTTGACTTCTAATGCACCATAACTGAGTAGAGCAAAGCAAAACTGCCTTGACTTGCCCTCAAACAACGCTTTCTAACTCTAAATCTATTTGGAGTATCAATATCATTCTTTCACCGTAAGAGACAGCAGGCTTTGGTGAACAGTCATGGAAATTTTCAGGTCTTTGTGGAAATCCATGAAAAAGATATGACGAGAGAAAAAGTGGTTCATTTCCACAGTTTGAAATCTGAAGAAATCTGAGCGAAGGACGAATTTCCTACCCTCAAACAAACCCAATTCATGGCCAAATGGTAATAGATGAAAAAAATTCTTGAATTGTGAGCATCAGAGTGTCTGAAGATATATTGGGACAAGCCTTATGTCTTAACTTCGCTTCGTTGGGGAGATATGGCGATTCGAAAATGCCTCTCATTACAGAAATCAGCGATGATTTTGAACAAACTCTCCATTGACTTTCTATGGAGAGTTTTAAGACTTTGTGTTGGTCTGAGGAGATTTGGAAAAATTCTATAAAACCCACAACAATGATAGTGACATTTTCTGAAAGCCAGCAAAAATACCTACGTTTTGATGTATAATTTGTGGGGTTGAGGGAAATTGACCGAGTAGCAAGAAGTTGTTCGGACATGAAGTGAAAATTGCAAAAGGTACAGTGGCTCACTTAGAACCAACTGCATAGCAACCATAATAACGCATGTATTTTGTGAAAAATCACAAAAATGAAACTCAAAACTTAAAGAGGGACAATATGAAAATGGTAACAGATATGAAAAAGCTGAATCATTCATGAATAGCCCAATAATTTGTGAACATTTTAAAATTTGAATGGTTGTTCTAGGCGAAAGTATGAGAAGGTAGTTAAGTTTCAAAAACAAGCAAGTTTTAGCAGAATTGTGGAAGTTTCCCATTCATTTCAATGGGACAAATTAAAGAAAAAAGCTTAATATTTTAAAAAGTATAATAGCAGAAAATACCAAAAGTCATTGCCGGAAAGAGCAAAAATAGCAGAATAGTTGAAAATTTGAGCGGTGAAAATCGGTTGAAAATTGCGGAAGTAGTTCTACTGGTGAAAAAACGCACGGAAGCAACTTGAAGAATAATAATAATAAAGTAGAATAAAGTAGAATAATAAAGAATAAAGAGAAACAGGAACTCCATAGTGTGGATGCCTAAAGCATCCACACAATAATAATAATAACTAGAAAAATTTGCATTTCCTGCGAAAATGCAGTGTGGATGCTTTAAAGCTGAAGCTTTCTGCTGAAACTAGCTGAAAAAGCTGAAAAGTTGCAGAAATTGTAAAAACTTGGCAGAAGCAAAGGAACTTTGCTAAAATGTAGTGACTTAGCCGAACTGCAATATCTTAGAGGAAACATAATACTTGGCAGAAATACAATAGCATAGCAGAACTTAGCAGAAATATTGTAACTTACCAGAAACACGATAACTTCTCAAAAATACAAGAATTTAGGAGAAATTGTATAAGATAACAGAAAGAATATATTTAGCCAAACATTCTTAAACATTACAGAAATACTATGATTTAGAAAAACAGTACAACATAGCAGAAATGCTGTGATTTACCAGAGACACTGTAATATACTATGAATATGTTAATTTTATATGAATACTATGTTTTAACAAAAATACTCCAGTTTAGCACAAATACAAATATTATAACATAGCAGAAATACTATTCTATAGCAGAAATGCTATATTTAGAAAGAAAAATATAATATAGTAGAAATACTATGATTTAGCAGAAATCCTACAATATAGCTTAATAACAATGATTTAGAAGAGATACTATGATTGAGCAGAATAGTAATAACTTAAGTGAAAATATTGGAAAGGTAAAATGACAAGCTGAATAAAAGGAACATGGTTAAGTTCGCTGAAAACTATTTGTTATTCACCTGTGAAAAATAAAACAAAAATACATTTAGAAGAAAAACAAATAAGAACAGTCAACAGATACATAAGAAATCAAATATAGATACACAAATGTACAGAGAGAGACACACAGGCAGGGTCTATGCCAGTCAACCAGTCTGAATATATTACATTTTATCCAACAATGAGATGCTACCCTAAAAAGGGTCTTTCTGTGTCTCTCTCTCTCTCTCTCTCTCTCTCTCTCACACTGCACACACACACACACACACACACACACACACACACACAGGAGAGAAAATCAAGTTTCTAGGTCAGTCAAGCAGCCTGGGAGCTGCTAAATTTGAATCCACCAATCAGAGAGGCTGTGTACTTTTTCCCGCCAAAACTGGTGTACTAAGTGCAGGCTTTTACACACGCACACAGAGAGAGACAGGATTTTTGCAGTCTATTTCTCATAGTGAGAATTCCCCTCAAACAAACAGCTATAAATTTCTAACCGTAGGGGCTAAAACAGTCATTCTTAGACCATTTTATTCAGAAGACATAGGGGAATCTTGAAATGCTGACCACTGAAAATAAAAATATGAAATATTAGAGATATATGATATAGATGATTGGTTGGCTTAGAAGCCATGAAGGTCCCAATATGCAAATCTGAATGTGCCAGGCCTCAGATATGATTGGTTGTCTTAGAAGCCATATAAAAAGCAGTAAAACTGTACTATGATTTGGTAGAAAACTATAATTAATCAAAAATACTATATTTGGCAGAAATACTATTTTTTAGCAGAAACACTATATTTAGCACAAATCTTATGAAATAGCAGAATTAGTATGATTTAGCAGAAATGCTGTATTTAGCACAAATACTGAAAAGCAGCAGAAATGCTATGACTTAGCACAATAGTAATAACTTGAATAGAAAAATTGGAAAAGCAAAATGGACAGCTGAAAAATCCTGAACATGCTAAGGGTCCCTCAAATGTAATTGTGAAATGAAAAACATCAGCAAAAAAAGTATAACAGTCACACAATCACAAATATGGAAACATATGGAAACACACATGCACAGAGAGACACACACAGGATCAAATTCAGTCAACCAGTCTAAATATATTGAATTTAAATGACAGACAGACAGACAGACAGACAGCAGCATCAGCAAGTGAACAGGGGCTGTTAACAGCATGTTTCTAGGTCAGTCAAACAGCTGTGAGCTTCTCAATTTGAATCCACCAATCAGAGAGGCTGTGTGCTTTTTCCGCATAAAACTGGTGCACTAAGTGCAGGCTTTTACACATGCAGCACAGAGAGAGACAGGATTTTTGCAGTCTATTTCTCATAGTGAGAATTCCCCTCAAACAAACAGCCATAAATTTCTAACCGTAGGGGCTAAAACAGTCATTCTTAGACCATTTTATTCAGAAGACATAGGGGAATCTTGAAATGCTGACCATTTAAAATAAAAATATGAAATATTAGAGATATATGACATAGATGATTGGTGGGCTTAGAAGCCACGAAGGTCCCAATATGCAAATTTAAATGTGCCAGGACTCACATATGATTGGCTGGCTGAGAAGCCATGAAGGTCCCAATATGCAAATTTGAATGTGCCAGGACTCAGATATGATTGGCTGGCTGGGAAGCCATCCAGGTCCTGATATGTAAATTTGAATATTAAAGTCCTTACAGAGGACTGACTCCCTGGGGACCTGGCAGAAATATATAGAAATATAATGATTACCCAGAAATACTGCATTTAGTAGAATTACTATGTTTTAGCACAAATACTATGAAATGGCAGAAATACTATAATTAAGCAGAAATATTATATTAAGTACAAATCCTATAAAATAGCAGAAATAGTATGATTTAGCAGAAATGCTGTATTTAGCACAAATCTTATAAAATAGCAGAAATAGTATGATTTAGCAGAAATGCTGTATTTAGCACAAATACTGAAAAGCAGCAGAAATGCTATGACTTAAGCACAATAGTAATAACTTAAATAGAAAAATTGGAAAAGCAAAATGAACAGCTGAAAAAATGCTGAACATTCTAAGGGTCACTCAAATGTAATTGTTAAATGAAAAAAGAATCAGCAAAAAAAAGTATCACAGTCTCACAATCACAAATATGGACACATATGGAAACACACAAGCACAGAGAGACACACAGGATCAAATTCAGTCAACCAGTCTAAATATATTGAATTTAAATCATACAATAAGATGCTCCCATAAAAACTCTCTCTCGCCCTCTCTCTCTCTCTCTCTCTCACACACACACACACACACACACACACACACACACACACACACACACACACAGGAGAGAAAATCAAGTTTCTAGGTCAGTCAAGCAGCCTGGGAGCTGCTAAATTTGAATCCACCAATCAGAGAGGCTGTGTACTTTTTCCCGCCAAAACAGGTGCAGCCGTTTTACACACACAGAGCACAGAGACAGGATTTCTGCAGTGAATTTCTCATAGTGAGGATTCCTCTCAAACAAATGGCCATAATTTCCTAACCGTAGGGGCTAGAACAGTCATTCTTACACCGTTTTGTTCAGAAGAGATGGGGAATCTTAAAATGTTGACAATTTATCATTAAAATATGAATTATTGACGATATTTGACTTCTAATGCACCATAATTGAGTAGAGGCAAGCAAAATCTGCCTTGACTAGTCCTCAAACAACGCTTTCTAACTCTAAATCTATTTGGAGTATCGATATCATTCTTTCACCGTAAGAGACAGCAGGCTTTGGTGAACAGTCATGGAAATTTTCAGGTCTCTGTGGAAATCTATCAAAAGATATGACGAGAGAAAAAAGTGTCTCATTTCCAGAGTTTGAAATCTGAAGAAATCTGAGCGAGGGACTAATTTCCTACCCTCAAACAAACCCAATTCATGGCCAAATGGTAATAGATGAGAAAACAATTCTTGAATTGTGAGCATCAGGAGTGTCTGAAGATATATTGGCACAAGCCTCATGTCTTAACTTCGCTTCGTTGGGGAGATATGACGATTCGAAAATGCCTCTCATTACAGAAATCAAGCGGTGATTTTAAGCGAACTCTCCATTGACTTTCTATGGGGATTTTTGAGACTTTGTGTTGGTCTGAGGAGATTTGCCAAAATTCTATAAATCCCACAACAATGATAGTGACATTTTCTGAAAGCCAGCAAAAATACCTACGTTTTGATGTATAATTTGTGTGGGTTGAGTGGAAATTGAGCGAGTAGCAAGAAGTTGATCGGACATGCAGAGAAAATTGCCAAAGGTACAGTGGCTCACTTAGAACCAACTGCATAGCAACCATAACAACGCATGTATTTTGTGAAAAATCACAAAGATGAAACTCAAAACTTGAAGAGGATAAGATGAAAACGGTAACAGATATGAAAAAGCTGAATCATCCATGCATAGCCCAATAATTTGAGAACATTTTAAAGTTTGAATGGTTGTTCTACGTGAAAGTAGTAAAAAGTAGTTAAGTTTCAAAAACAAGCAAAATTTAGCAGAATTGCGGAAGTTTCCCATTCATTTCAATGGGACAAATTAAAAAAAAAAACGTAATATTTTAAAAAGTATAACAGCAGAAAATACCAAAAGTCATTGCGGAAAGAGCAAAAATAGCAGAATAGTTTAAAATTTGAGCGGTGAAAATAGCACAAAAATTGTGGAAGTAGTTCTCTGCTGAAAAACGTCGGAAGCAACTTGAAGAATAATAATAATAATAATAATAATAATAAAGAATAAAGAAACAGGAACTCAATAGTGTGGATGCCTCCAGCATCCACACAATAATAAAGAATGAAGAGAAACAGGAACTCAATAGTGTGGATGCTTAAAGCATCCACACAATAAAGAGAAACAGGAACTCAATAGTGTGGATGCTTAAAGCATCCACACAATAATAATAATAAAGAATAAAGAGAAACAGGAACTCAATAGTGTGGATGCTTAAAGCATCCACACAACTAGAAAAAAATTTGCATTTCCTGCGAAAATGCAGTGTGGATGCTGTAATGCTGAAGCTGTCTGCTGAAACTAGCAGAAAAAGCTGAAAAGTTGCAGAAATTGTAAAAACTTTGCAGAAGCAAAGGAACGTTGCTAAAATGTAGTAACTTAGCAGAACTGCAATATCTTAGAGGAAATATAATACTTGGCAGAAATACAATAGCATAGCAGAACTTAGCAGAAATATTGTAACTTACCAGAAACACGATAACTTCCCAAAAATACAAGAATTTAGGAGAAAAATAGTATAAGATAACAGAAAGAATATATTTAGCCAAACATTCTTAAACATTACAGAAATACTATGATTTAGAAAACAGTACAACATAGCAGAAATGCTGTGATTTACCAGAGACACTGTAATATACTATGAATATTGTAATTTTATATAAATACTATGTTTTAGCAAAAATACTCCAGTTTAGCACAAATATTATAACATAGCAGAAATACTATTCTATAGCAGAAATGCTATATTTAGAAAGAAAAATATAATATAGTAGAAATACTATGATTTAGCAGAAATCCTACAATATAGCTTAATAACAATGATTTAGAACAGATACTATGATTGAACAGAATAGTAATAACTTAAGTGAAAATATTGGAAAGGTAAAATGACAAGCTGAATAAAAAGGAACATGGTTAAGTTTGCTGTTACAGTTTTACATTTTTATCCAACAATGAGATGCTACCCTAAAAGAGTCTTTGTCTCTCTCTCTCTCTCTCTCTCACACACACACACACACAAACACACACACAGCAGCAGCAGCAGAAAGTGAACAGGGGCTGTTAACAGCATGTTTCTAGGTCAGTCAAACAGCTGTGAGCTTCTCAATTTGAATCTACCAATCAGAGAGGCTGTGTGCTTTTTCCCCGCCAAAACTGGTGCACCAAGTGCAGGCTTTTACACATGCAGCACAGAGAGAGACAGGATTTTGCAGTCTATTTCTCATAGTCAGGACTCCCCTCAAACAAACAGCCATAAATTCCTAACCCTAGGGGCTAAAACGGTCATTCTTAGACCGTTTTGTTCAGACGACGATGGGGAATCTTGAAATGTTGACCATTTAAAAAAAAAAGAAAATATTATAGATATATGATATGGATTATCTTTTGACTTAGAAGCCATGAAGGTCCCAATATGCAAATTTAAATGTCTCAGCACTCAGATATGATTGGCTGGATGGGAAGCCATGAAGGCAACAATATGCAAATTTTAACGTGCCAGCCCTCAGATATGATTGGTTGTCTTAGAAGCCATGAATCCCCCCATATGCAAATTTGAATGTGCCAGCCGTCAGATATGATTGGCTGGCTGGGAAGCCATGAAGGCAACAATATGCAAATTTGAATGTGCAAGCCCTCGGATATGATTGGTTGTCTCAGAAGCCATATAAAAGCAGTAAAACTGTACTATGATTTGGTAGAAAACTATAATTAATCAAAAATACTATATTTGGCAGAAATACTATGTTGTAGCAGAAACACTATATTTAGCACAAATCTGATGAAATAGAAGAAATAGTATGATTTAGCAGAAATGCTGTATTTACCACAAATACTGGAAAGCAGCAGAAATGCTATGACTTAGCACAATAGTAAAAACCTAAATAGAAAAATTGGAAAAGCAAAATGGACAGCTGAAAAATCCTGAACATGCTAAGGGTCCCTCAAATGTAATTGTTAAATGAGAAAAAAACCAGCAAAAAAAAGTATAACAGTCACACAACCACAAATATGTACACATATGGTAACACACATGCACAGACAGACACACACAGGATCAAATTCAGTCAACCAGTCTAATTATATTGAATTTAAATGTTACAATGAGATCATCCCATAAAAGGATTTCTCTGTCTCTCTCTCTCTCTCTCTCTCTCTCTCTCTCCCTCTCTCTATGTCACACACACACAAACACAAGATCCAATTCAGTCAAGCAGTCTAAATATATTGATTTTGAATCTTACAATGAGATCATCCCATAAAAGGCTTTCTCTCTCTCTCTCTCTCTCTCTCTCTCTCCCTCTCTCTCTCTGTCACACACACACACACACACACAAGATCCAATTCAGTCAACCAGTCTAAATATATAGAATTTAAATCTTACAATGAGATCATCCAATAACAAGACTTTTCTCTCTCTCTCTCTCTCTCTCTCTCTCTCACACACACACACACACACACACACAAGATCCAATTCAGTCAACCAGTCTAAATATATTGATTTTGAATCTTACAATGAGATCATCCCATAAAAGGCTTTCTCTCTCTCTCTCTCTCTCTCTCTGTCACACACACACACATACACACACACAAGATCCAATTCAGTCAACCAGTCTAAATATATTGAATTTAAATCTTACAATGAGATCATCCAATAAAAGGCTTTCTCTGTCTCTGTCTCTCTCTCTCTCTCTCTCTGTCACACACACACACACACACACACACACACACACACAAGATCCAATTCAGTCAACCAGTCTAAATATATTGATTTTGAATCTTACAATGAGATCATCCCATAAAAGGCTTTCTCTCTCTCTCTCTCTCTCTCTGTCACACACACACACACACACACACACACACACACACAAGATCCAATTCAGTCAACCAGTCTAAATATATTGAATTTAAATCTTACAATGAGATCATCCCAAAAGGCTTTCTCTCTCTCTCTCTCTCTCTCTCTCTCTGTCACACACACACACACACACACACACACACACACACACACACACACACACACACACACAAGATCCAATTCAGTCAACCAGTCTAAATATATTGAATTTAAATCTTACAATGAGATCATCCCATAACAAGCCTTTCTCTCTCTCTCTCTCTCTCTCTCTCTCTCTGTCACACACACACACACACACACACACACACACACACACACACACACACACACACACACACACAGAGAGAGAAGTAAGTTTCTAGGTCAGTCAAGCAGCCTGGGAGCTGCTGAATTTGAATCCACCAATCACAGAGCCTGTGCACTTTTTCCCGCCAAAACAGGTGCAGCCGTTTTTACACACACAGAGCACAGAGACAGGATTTCTGCAGTGAATTTCTCATAGTGAGGATTCCTCTCAAACAAATGGCCATAATTTCCTAACCGTAGGGGCTAGAACAGTCATTCTTACACCGTTTTGTTCAGAAGAGATGGGGGAATCATACAGTGTTGACAATTTATCATTAAAATATGAATTATTAAAGATATTTGACTTCTAATGCACCATAACTGAGTAGAGCAAAGCAAAAACTGCCTTGACTTGCCCTCAAACAACGCTTTCTAACTCTAAATCTATTTGGAGTATCAATATCATTCTTTCACCGTAAGAGACAGCAGGCTTTGGTGAACAGTCATGGAAATTTTCAGGTCTCTGTGGAAATCCATCAAAAGATATGACGAGAGAAAAAGTGGTTCATTTCCAGAGTTTGAAATCTGAAGAAATCTGAGCGAAGGACGAATTTCCTACCCTCAAACAAGTCTAACTCATTTCAGAACGGTAATAGGTGAGAAAGAAATTCTTGAATTGTGAGCGTCAGGAGTGTCTGAAGATATACTGGGACAAGCCTTAAGTCTGAATGTCGCTTCATTAAGGAGATATGACGATTCGAATATGCCTCTCATTACAGAAATCAAGCGGTGATTTTGAACAAACTCTCCATTGACTTTCTATGGAGAGTTTTCAGACTTTGTGTTGGTCTGAGGAGATTTGCCAAAATTCTATAAATCTCACAACAATGATGGTGACATTTTCTGAAAGCCAGCAAAAATACCTACGTTTTGATGTATAATTTGTGGAAGTTGAGTGAAAATTGAGCAAGTAGCAAGAAGTTGTTCGGACATGAAGAGAAGACTGCAAAACCTTCAGTGGCACACTGGAAGCCAAGTGCATAGCAACCATAACAACGCATGTATTTTGTGAAAAATCACAATTTTGCAACTCAAAACTTTAAGAGGCATAAAAGTAAAACGGTAAAAGATTTGAAAAAGCTGATTTATTCCTGAATAGCCCAATAATTTGAGAACATTTTAAAGTTTGAATGGTTGTTCTACGTGAAAGTAGGAAAAAGTAGTTAAGTTTCAAAAACAAGCAAGTTTTAGCAGAATTATGGAAGTTTCCCATTCATTTCAATGGGACAAATTAAAAGGAAAAAAGTTTAATATTTTAAAAAGTATAATAGTATAAAATACCAAAAGATATTGCCGGAAAGAGCAAAAATAGCAGAATAGTTTAAAATTTGAACGGTGAAAATCGGCTGAAAATTGTGGAAGTAGATCCACGGCGAAAAGTGTACGGAAGCAACTAGAATAATAACTAGAAAATTTGCATTTCCTGCGAAAATGCAGTGTGGATGCTTTAAAGCTGAAGCTTTCTGCTGAAACTAGCTGAAAAAGCTGAAAAGTTGCAGAAATTGTAAAAAACTTTGCAGAAGCAAAGGAACTTTGCTAAAATGTAGTAACTTAGCAGAACTGCAATATCTTAGAGGAAACATAATACTTGGCAGAAATACAATAGCATAGCAGAACTTAGCAGAAACATTGTAACTTACCAGAAACACGATAACTTCTCAAAAATACAAGAATTTAGGAGAAATAGTATAAGATAACAGAAAGAATATATTTAGCCAAACATTCTTAAACATTACAGAAATACTATGATTTAGAGAAACAGTACAACATAGCAAAAATGCTGTAATTTGACAGAAATACTACATTTGGCAGAAATACTATGTTTCAGCACAAATACACTGGTTTAGCACAAATATTTTAACATAGCAGAAATACAATTATATAGCAGAAATGCTATATTTAGAAAGAAAAATATAATATAGTAGAAATACTATGATTTAGCAGAAATACTGTAATTAGCACATATACTGTAACATGACATAAATTCCTCCACTTAGTAGTAATACTATAACATAACACAAATGTTATGATTTGGCACAAAACCATAATTTGGCAAAAATACTATGATTTAGCAGAAATACTATGATTGAGCAGAAGTACTAAGATGTAGTAAAAGTACTTTGATTTAAGAGAAATACAATTATGGAGGAGTAATACTTTAAAATGGGAGAAATATTGATACACACACATACACAGAGCCCAAAGGGAAGAGTATTTGTGCCATGGAGTGTTAAGAAGAAACTGAGGTCCATATTAGAAAAGCTGGTAAAAGTTTTCAGAATTGTAATAAATGATGAATATGAATTAGTGGTCTGTGATAGTGTATTAATTTGTAGGGCAAAAAGATGTTGACCAAGGTGGACTTGAACCCACAACCTTTGGGTTGCAGACCCGTGTCATTACCAGCTGCGCCACTGGGAAAGACAGTGAGCTCTTGGGAAACAGGGTGATGAGCAGTCAGAATTAGATCGCGGTGAGAGGCGAAGAATGCCATTTTTGGAGTTACAAAACGTCGTGTAACTCAAAAGCTAGGTGGACTACAAGCATAATTCTTGTACTGAGTGAATCAGCGGACTTTGGTGTACTTTGACTGCGATTTTCATTGCTCTTTGTACATCTGTCGCAGAGATATGACGAGAGAAGAAAGGGCAGACCTCAGATATGATTGGCTGGCTGGGAAGCCGTGCAGGCCCTGATATGTAAATTTGAATGTCTCAGTCCTCAGAGGATTGGCTGCCTGGGGACCTGGCAGAAATATATAGTAATAGTATGATTAAGCATAAATACTACATTTAGCAGAAATACTGTATTAAGCACAAATCCTATAAAAAGCAGAAATACTATACTATGATTTGGTAGAAAAACTATAATTAATCAGAAATACTATATTTGGCAGAAATACTATATTTAGCACAAATCTTGTAAAATAGCAGAAATAGTATGATTCAGCACAATAGTAATAACTTAAACAGAAAAATTGGAAAAGCAAAATGGACAGCTGAAAAAATGCTGATCATCCTAAGGATCCTTCAAATGTAATTGTTAAATGAAAAAAAAAACTCAGCAAAAAAAAGTATAACAGTCACACAATCACAAATATGGACACCTATGGAAACACACATGTACAGAGAGACACACAGGATCAAATTCAGTCAACCAGTCTAAATATATTGAATTTAAATGACAGACAGACAGACAGACAGACAGACAGCAGCATCAGCAAGTGAACAGGGGCTGTTAACAGCATGTTTCTAGGTCAGTCAAACAGCTGTGAGCTTCTCAATTTGAATCCACCAATCAGAGAGGCTGTGTGCTTTTTCCCGCCAAAACTGGTGCACTAAGTACAGGCTTTTACACATGCAGCACAGAGAGAGACAGGATTTTTGCAGTCTATTTCTCATAGTGAGAATTCCCCTCAAACAAACAGCCATAAATTTCTAACCGTAGGGGCTAAAACAGTCATTCTTAGACCATTTTATTCAGAAGACATAGGGGAATCTTGAAATGCTGACCATTTAAAATAAAAATATGAAATATTAGAGATATATGACATAGATGATTGGTGGGCTTAGAAGCCACGAAGGTCCCAATATGCAAATTTAAATGTGCCAGGACTCAGATATGATTGGCTGGCTGGGAAGCCATGAAGGCAACAATATGCAAATTTAAATGTCCCAGGACTCAGATATGATTGGCTGGCTGAGAAGCCATGAAGGTCCCAATATGCAAATTTGAATGTGCCAGGACTCAGATATGATTGGCTGGCTGGGAAGCCATGAAGGCAACAATATGTAAATTTGAATATTACAGTCCTTACAGAGGACTGACTCCCTGGGGACCTGGCAGAAATATATAGAAATACAATGATTACCCAGAAATACTGCATTTAGTAGAAATACTATGTTTTAGCACAAATACTATAAAATGGCAGAAATAGTATGATTTAGCACAAATGCTGTATTTAGCACAAATACTGAAAAGCAGCACAAATGCTATGACTTAGCACAATAGTAATAACTTAAATAGAAAAATTGGAAAAGCAAAATGGACAGCTGCAAAAAGTCCCACAAGCACAGAGAGACACACACAGGATCAAATTCAGTCAACCAGTCTAAATATATTGAATTTAAATCATACAATAAGATGCTCCCATAAAAACTCTCTCTCGCCCTCTCTCTCTCTCTCTCTCTCTCTCTCTGTCTCTCTCACACACACACACACACACACACACACACACACAGGGAGAGAAAATCAAGTTTCTAGGTCAGTCAAGCAACCTGGGAGCTGCTAAATTTGAATCCACCAATCAGAGAGGCTGTGTACTTTTTCCCGCCAAAACAGGTGCAGCCGTTTTTACACACACAGAGCACAGAGACAGGATTTCTGCAGTGAATTTCTCATAGTGAGGATTCCTCTCAAACAAATGGCCATAATTTCCTAACCGTAGGGGCTAGAACAGTCATTCTTACACCGTTTGGTTCAGAAGAGATGGGGGAATCTGACAGTGTTGACAATTTATCATTAAAATATGAATTATTGAAGATATTTGACTTCTAATGCACCATAACTGAGTAGAGGCAAGCGAAATCTGCCTTGACTTGCCCTCAAACAACGCTTTCTAACTCTAAATCTATTTGGAGTATAGATATCATTCTTTCACTGTAAGAGACAGCAGGCTTTGGTGAACAGTCATGGAAATTTTCAGGTCTGTGTGGAAATCCATCAAAAAGATATGATGAGAGAAAAAAGTGCCTCATTTCCAGAGTTTGAAATCTGAAGAAATCTGAGCGAGGGACGAATTTCCTACCCTCAAACAAACCCTATTCATGGCCAAATGGTAATAGGTGAGAAAGAAATTCTTGAATTGTGAGCGTCAGGAGTGTCTGAAGATATATTGGCACAAGCCTCATGTCTTAACTTCGCTGCGTTCAGGAGATATGACGATTTGAAAATGCCTCTCATTAGAGAAATCCAGCGGTGATTTTGAACAAGCTCTCCATTGACTTTCTATGCAGAGTTTCCAGACTTTGTGTTGGTCTGAGGAGATTTGCCAAAATTCTATTATACAGAAATACTGTAATCAGCACATATACTGTAACATGACAGAAATTCCTCCACTTAGTAGTAATACTATAACATAACACAAATATTATGATTTGGCACAAAAACCATGATTTGGCAAAATACTATGATTGAGCAGAAGTACTAAGATGTAGTAAAAGTACTTTGATTTAAGAGAAATACAATTATGGAGGAGTAATACTTTAAAATGGGAGAAATATTGATACACACACATTATACACAGAGCCTAAAGGAACAGTATTTGTGCCATGGAGTGTTAACAAGAATCTGAGGTCCATATTAGAAAAGCTGCTAAAATCATAAAAGTTTGCAGAATTGTAATAAATGATGAATATGAATTAGTGGTCTGTGATAGTGTAGTAAATTGTAGGTAAAAAAACATGTTGACCAAGGTGGAATTGAACCCACGACCTTTGGGTTGCAGACCTGTGTCATTACAAACTGTGCCACTGGGAAAGAGAATGAGGACCTGGAAAACAGGGTGATGAGCAGTCAGAATTAGATCGCGGTGAGAGGCAAAGAGCGCCGTTTTTTGGAGTTACAAAACGTCGTGTAACTCAAACACTAGGTGGACTAGAAGCATAATTCTTGTACTGGGCGAATCAGCGGATTTTGGTGTACTTTGACTGCGATTTTCATTGCTCTTTGTACATCCGTTACTGAGATATGACGAGAGAAGAAACGGCAGACCTCAGATATAATTGGCTGGCTGGGAAGCCGTGCAGGCCCTGATATGTAAATTTGAATGTCTCAGTTCTCAGAGGATTGGCTGCCTGGGGACATGGCAGAAATATATAGAAATACTATGATTAAGCATAAATACTACATTTAGAAGAAATACTATACTAAGCAATATAAATATCCTATAAAAATCCTATAAAAAGCAAAAATACTGTGCTATGATTTGGTAGAAAAACTATAATTAATCAGAAATACTATATTTGGCAGAAATACTATATTTAGCACAAATCTTATAAAATAGCAGAAATAGTATGATTCAGCACAATAGTAATAACTTAACCAGAAAAATTGGAAAAGCAAAATGGACAGCTGAAATTATGCTGAACATGCTAAGTGTCCCTCAAATACACTTGTTAAATGAAAAAAAAATCGGCAAAAAAAAATATAACAGCTACACAATCACAAATATGGACAAATATGGAAACACACATGCACAGAGAGACACACACACAAGATCCAATTCAGTCAACCAGTCTAAATATATTGAATTTGAATCTTACAATGAGATGATCCCATAAAAAGGCTTTCTCTCTCTCTCTCTCTGTCACACACACACACACACACACACACACACACAAGATCCAATTCAGTCAACCGGTCTAAATATATTGAATTTGAATCTTACAATGAGATGATCCCATAAAAGGCTTTCTCTCTCTCTCTCTCTCTCACACACACACACACACACACACACACACACACACACACACACACACACAGACACACACACACACACACAAGATCCAATTCAGTCAACCGGTCTAAATATATTGAATTTGAATCTTACAATGAGATGATCCCATAAAAGGCTTTTCTCTCTCTCTCTCTCTCTGTCACACACACACACACACACACACACACACACACACACACACACACACACACACACACAAGATCCAATTCAGTCAACCGGTCTAAATATATTGAATTTGAATCTTACAATGAGATGATCCCATAAAAGGCTTTCTCTGTCTCTCTCTCTCACACACACACACACACACACACACACACACACACACACACACACACACACAAGATCCAATTCAGTCAACCAGTCTAAATATATTGAATTTGAATCTTACAATGAGATCATCCCATAAAAGGCTTTCTCTCTCTCTCTCTCTCTCTCTCTCACTGTCACACACACACACACACACACAGACACACACACACACACACAAGATCCAATTCAGTCAACCAGTCTAAATATATTGAATTTAAATCTTACAATGAGATCATCCCATAAAAAGGCTCTCTCTCTCTCTCTCTCTCTCTCTCTCTCTCTCTGTCACACACACACACACACACACACACACACACACACACACACACACACACACAAGATCCAATTCAGTCAACCAGTCTAAATATATTGAATTTGAATCTTACAATGAGATTATCCCATAAAAGGCTTTCTCTCTCTCTCTCTCTCTCTCTCTCTCACACACACACACACACACACACACACACACACACACACACACAAGATCCAATTCAGTCAACCAGTCTAAATATATTGAATTTAAATCTTACAATGAGATCATCCCATAAAAGCCCTTCTCTCTCTCTCTCTCTCTCTCTCTCTCTCACACACACACACACACACACACACACACACACACACACACACAAGATCCAATTGAGTCAACCAGTCTAAATATATTGAATTTAAATCTTACAATGAGATCATCCCATAAAAGGCTTTCTCTCTCTCTCTCTCTCTCTCTCTCTCTCACACACACACACACACACACACACACACACACACACACACACACACACAAGATCCAATTCAGTCAACCAGTCTAAATATATTGAATTTAAATCTTACAATGAGATCATCCCACAAAAAGGCTTTCTCTCTCTCTCTCTCTCTCTCTCTCTCTCTCTCTGTCACACACACACACACACACACACACACACACACACACACACACACCATCCAATTCAGTCAACCAGTCTAAATATATTGAATTTGAATCTTACAATGAGATCATCCCATAAAAGGCTTTCTCTCTCTCTCTCTCTCTCTCTCTCTCTCTCTCTCTCTCTGTCACACACACACACACACACACAAGATCCAATTCAGTCAACCAGTCTAAATATATTGAATTTAAATCTTACAATGAGATCATCCCATACAAAGGCTCTCTCTCTCTCTCTCTCTCTCTCTCTCTCTCTCTCTCTCTCACACACACACACACACACACACACACACACACACACACACACACACACACACACAGGAGAGAGAAGTAAGTTTCTAGCTCAGTCAAGCAGCCTGGGAGCTGCTGAATTTGAATCCACCAATCAGAGAGCCTGTGCACTTTTTCCCGCCAAAACAGGTGCAGCCGTTTTACACACACAGAGCACAGAGACAAGATTTCTGCAGTGAATTTCTCATAGTGAGGATTCCTCTCAAACAAATGGCCATAATTTCCTAACCGTAGGGGCTAGAACAGTCATTCTTACACCGTTTTGTTCAGAAGAGATGGGGAATCTTACAGTGTTGACAATTTATCATTAAAATATGAATTATTAAAGATATTTGACTTCTAATGCACCATAACTGAGTAGAGGCGAAGCAAAAACTGCCTTGACTTGCCCTCAAACAACGCTTTCTAACTCTAAATCTATTTGGAGTATCAATATCATTTTTTCACCATAAGAGACAGCAGGCTTTGGTGAACAATCTTGGAAATTTTCAGGTCTCTGTTGAAATCCATTAAAAGATATGACGAGAGAAAAAGTGGTTCATTTCAGAGTTTGAAATCTGAAGAAATCTGAGCGAAGGACTAATTTCCTACCCTCAAACAAGTCTAACTCATTTCAGAACGGTAATAGGTGAGAAAGAAATTCTTGAATTGTGAGCGTCAGGAGTGTCTGAAGATATACTGGGACAAGCCTTATGTCTTAACTTTGCTTCGTTAAGGAGATATGACGATTCGAATATGCCTCTCATTACAGAAATCAAGCGGTGATTTTGAACAAGCTCTCCATTGACTTTCTATGGAGAGTTTTGCGACTTTGTGTTGGTCTGAGGAGATTTGCCAAAATTCTATAAATCTCACAACCATGATAGTGACATTTTCGGAAAGCCAGCAAAATACCTACGTTTTGATGTATAATTTGTGGAAGTTGAGTGCAAATTGAGCAAGTAGCAAGAAGTTGTTCGGACATGAAGAGAAGACTGCAAAACCTTCAGTGGCACACTGGAAGCCAAGTGCATAGCAACCATAACAACGCATGTATTTTGTGAAAAATCACAATTTTGCAACTCAAAACTTTAAGAGGCATAAAAATAAAACGGTAAAAGATTTGAAAAAGCTGATTTATTCCTGAATAGCCCAATAATTTGAGAACATTTTAAAGTTTGAATGGTTGTTCTACGTGAAAGTAGGAAAAAGTAGTTAAGTTTCAAAAACAAGCAAGTTTTAGCAGAATTGCGGAAGTTTCCCATTCATTTCAATGGGACAAATTAAAGGAAAAAAACGTAATATTTTAAAAAGTATAACAGTATAAAATACCAAAAGATATAGCCGGAAAGAGCAAAAATAGCAGAATAGTTTAAAATTTGAACGGTGAAAATCGGCTGAAAATTGTGGAACTAGATCCACGGCGAAAAGTGTACGGAAACACCAAGAATAACTAGAAAAATTTGCATTTCCTGCGAAAATGCAGTGTGGATGCTGTAATGCTGAATCTGTCTGCTGAAACTAGCAGAAAAAGCTGAAAAGTTGCAGAAATTGTAAAAACTTTGCAGAAGCAAAGGAACTTTGCTAAAATGTAGTAACTTAGCAGAACTGCAATATCTTAGAGGAAACATAATACTTGGCAGAAATACAATAGCATAGCAGAACTTAGCAGAAATATTGTAACTTACCAGAAACACGATAACTTGTCAAAAATACAAGAATTTAGGAGAAATTGTATAAGATAACAGAAAGAATATATTTAGCCAAACATTCTTAAACATTACAGAAATACTATGATTTAGAAAAACAGTACAACATAGCAGAAATGCTGCGATTTACCAGAGACACTGTAATTTACTATTAATATTGAATTTTTTTTTTTAAAAATACTATGTTTTAGCACAAATACTGTAATTTGACAGAAATACTATCATTCGGCAGAAATACTATGTTTCAGCAGAAATACTCTGGTTTAGCACAAATATTATAACATAGCAGTAATAAAATTATATAGCAGAAATGCTATATTTAGAAAGAAAAATATAATATAGTAGAAATACTATGATTTAGCAGAAATACTGTAATCAGCACATATACTGTAACATGACAGAAATTCCTCCACTTAGTAGTAATACTATAACATAAAACAAATGTTATGATTTGGCAAAAAAAACGTAATTTGGCAAAATACTATGATTTAGCAGAAATAGTATGATTGAGTAGAAGTACTAAGATGTAGTAAAAGTACTTTGATTAAACAGAAATACAATTATGGAGGAGTAATACTTTAAAATGGGAGAAATATTGATACACACACACATACACAGAGCCTAAAGGGAACAGTATTTGTGCCATGGAGTGTTAACAAGAATCTGAGGTCCATATTAGAAAAGCTGCTAAAATCATAAAAGTTTGCAGAATTGTAATAAATGATGAATATGAATTAGTGGTCTGTGATAATGTATTAATTTGTAGGGGAAAAAAACATGTTGCCCAAGGTGTAATTAAACCCACGACCTTTGGGTTGCAGACCTGTTTCATTACCAACTGCGCCACTGGGAAAGAGAGCGAGCGCCTGGAAAACAGGGTGATGAGCTGTCAGAATTAGATTGCGGTGAGAGGCGAAAAACGCTGTTTTTTGGAGTTACAAAACGTCGTGTAACTCAAAAACTAGGTGGACTAGAAGCATAATTCTTGTACTGGGTGAATCAGCGTACTTTCGTGTACTTTGAGTGTGATTTGCATTGCTCTTTGTACATCTGTCGCTGAGATATGACGAGAGAAGAAAGGGCAGACCTCAGATATGACTGGCTGGCTGGGAAGCCGTGCAGGCCCTGATATGTAAATTTTATATGTATGAGTCCTCACAGAGGATTAGCTGCCTGGGGACCTGGCAGAAATATATACAAATAGTATGATTAAGCATAAATACTACATTTAGTAGAAATACTATGTTTTAGCACAAATACTATAAAATGTCAGAAATACTGTAATTAAGCAGAAATACTATATTTGGCAGAAACACTATATTTAGTACAAATCTTATGAAATAGCAGAAATAGTATGATTTAGCAGAAATGCTGTATTTGGCACAAATCTCATAAAATAGCAGAAATAGTATGATTTAGCAGAAATGCTGTATTTGGCACAAATCTCATAAAATAGCAGAAATAGTATGATTTAGCAGAAATGCTGTATTTAGCACAAATACTGAAAAGCAGCAGAAATGCTATGACTTAGCACAACAGTAATAACTTATAGAAAAATTGGAAAAGCAAAATGGACAGCTGGAAAAATCCTGAACATGCTAAGGGTCCCTCAAATCTAATTGTTAATTGAAAAAAAAAAAAAATCAGCAAAAAAAAGTATAACAGTCACACAATCACAAATATGGGCACATATGGAAACACACATGCACAGAGAGACACACACAGGACCAAATTCAGTCAACCAGTCTAAATATATTGAATTTAAGTGATATAATAAGATGCTCCCATCAAAAGGCTCTCTCTAGCTCTCTCTCTCTCTCACACACACACACACACACACACACACACACACACACACACACACACACACACACACACGAACACACACACACACACACACACACACACAAGATCCAATTCAGTCAAGCCGTCTAAATATATTGAATTTGATTCTTACAATGAGATCATCCCATAAAAAGGCTTTCTCTCTCTCTCGCTCTCTCTCTCTCTCTCTCTCTGTCACACACACACACACACACACACACACACACACACACACACACACACACACACACAGGGAGAGAGAAGTAAGTTTCTAGCTCAGTCAAGCAGCCTGGGAGCTGCTGAATTTGAATCCACCAATCAGAGAGCCTGTGCACTTTTTCCCGCCAAAACAGGTGCAGCCGTTTTTACACACACAGAGCACAGAGACAGGATTTCTGCAGTGAATTTCTCATAGTGAGGATTCCTCTCAAACAAATGGCCATAATTTCCTAACCGTAGGGGCTAGAACGGTCATTCTTACACCGTTTTGTTCAGAAGAGATGAGGGAATCTTACAGTGTTGACAATTTATCATTAAAATATGAATTTTTAAAGATATTTGACTTGTAATGCACCATAACTGAGTAGAGGCGAAGCAAAACTGCCTTGACCTGCCCTCAAACAACGCTTTCTAACTCTAAATCTATTTGGAGTATCAATATCATTTTTCACCGTAAGAGACAGCAGGCTTTGGTGAACAGTCATGAAAATTTTCAGGTCTTTGTGGAAATCTATCAAAAGATATGACGAGAGAAAAAAGTGGTTCATTTCCAGAGTTTGAAAGCTGAAGAAATCTGAGCGAAGGACGAATTTCCTACCCTCAAACAAGTCTAACTCATTTCACAACGGTAATAGGTGAGAAAGAAATTCTTGAATTGTGAGCGTCAGGAGTGTCTGAAGATATACCGGGACAAGCCTCATGTATTAACTTTGCTTCGTTAAGGAGATATGACGATTCGAATATGCCTCTCATTACAGAAATCAAGCGGTGATTTTGAACAAGCTCTCCATTGACTTTCTATGGAGAGTTTTGAGACTTTGTGTTGGTCTGAGGAGATTTGCCAAAATTCTATAAATCTCACAACCATGATAGTGACATTTTCGGAAAGCCAGCAAAATACCTACGTTTTGATGTATAATTTGTGGAAGTTGAGTGAAAATTGAGCAAGTAGCAAGAAGTTGTTCGGACATGAAGAGAAGATTGCAAAACCTTCAGTGGCACACTGGAAGCCAAGTGCATAGCAACCATAACAACGCATGTATTTTGTGAAAAATCACAATTTTGCAACTCAAAACTTTAAGAGGCATAAAAGTAAAACGGTAAAAGATTTGAAAAAGCTGATTTATTCCTGAATAGCCCAATAATTTGAGAACATTTTAAAGTTTGAATGGTTGTTCTACGTGAAAGTAGGAAAAAGTAGTTAAGTTTCAAAAACAAGCAAGTTTTAGCAGAATGGCAGAAGTTTCCCATTCATTTCAATGGGACAAATTAAAGGAAAAAAAACGTAATATTTTAAAAAGTATAATAGTATAAAATACCAAAAGATATTGCCGGAAAGAGCAAAAATAGCAGAATAGTTTAAAATTTGAACGGTGAAAATCGGCTGAAAATTGTGGAAGTAGTTCAACGGCGAAAAGTGTACGGAAGCAACTAGAATAATAATAATAACTAGAAAAATTTGCATTTCCTGCGAAAATGCAGTGTGGATGCTGTAACGCTGAAGCTGTCTGCTAAAATTAGCTGAAAAAGCTGAAAAGTTGCAGAAATTATAAAAACTTTGCAGAAGCAAAGGAACTTTGCTAAAATGTAGTAACTTAGCAGAACTGCAATATCTTAGAGGAAACATAATACTTGGCAGAAATACAAGAGCATAGCAGAACTTAGCAGAAATATTGTAACTTAACAGAAACACGATAACTTCTCAAAAATACAAGAATTTAGGAGAAATAGTATAAGATAACAGAAAGAATATATTTAGCCAAACATTCTTAAACATTACAGAAATACTATGATTTAGAAAAACAGTACAACATAGCAGAAATGCTGTGATTTAAGAGACATTGTAATATATTATGAATATTGTAATTTTAAATAAATACTATGTATTAGCAAAAATACTCAAGTTTAGCACAAATATTATAACATAGCAGAAATACTATTCTATAGCAGAAATGCTATATTTAGAAAGAAAAATATAATATAGTAGAAATACTGTGATTTAGCAGAAATCCTACAATATAGCTTAATATGGAACAAATACTATGATTGAGCAGAATAGTTATAACTTAAGTGAAAATATTGGAAAGGTAAATTGATAAGCTGAATAAAAGGAACATGGTTAAGTTAAGCTGAAAACCAATTGTTGTTCACCTGTGAAAAAATAAAATAAAAATACATTTAGAAAAAAAAACAAATAAGAAAAGCCAACAGATACACACAAAATCAAATATGGATACACAAATCAACAAATACACAAGAAATCAAATATGGATACACAAATGTACAGAGAGACACACACAGACAGAGTCTATGCCAGTCAACCAGTCTGAATATATAATATTTTTATCCAACAATGAGATGCTGCCCGAAAAAGCGTCTTTTGTGTGTCTTTCTTTCTCTCTCTCTCTCTACACACACACACACACACACACACACACACACACACACACACACACAGCATCAGCAAGTGAACAGGGGCTGTTAACAGCATGTTTCTAGGTCAGTCAAACAGCTGTGAGCTTCTCAATTTGAATCCACCAATCCGAGAGGCTGTGTGCTTTTTCCCGCCAAAACTGGTGCACCAAGTGCAGGCTTGTACACATGCAGCACAGAGAGAGACAGATTTTTGCAGTCTATTTCTCATAGTCAGGACTCCCCTCAAACAAACAGCCATAAATTCCCAACCGTGAGGGGCTAAAACGGTCATTCTTAGACCGTTTTGTTCAGACGACATGGGGAATCTTGAAATGTTGACCATTTAAAATAAAAATATGAAATATTATGGATATATGACATAGATGATTGGTTGCCTGGGAAGCCATGAAGGCCCCAATATGCAAATTTGAATGTGCCAGCCCTCAGATATGATTGGCGTGCTGGGAAGCCATGAAGGCAACAATATGCAAATTTTAATGTGCCAGCCCTCAGACATGATTGGTTATCTTAGAAGCCATGAATGCCCCAATATGCAAATTTGAATGTGCCAGCCCTCAGATATGATTGGCGTGCTGGGAAGCCATGAAGGCAACAATATGCAAATTTTAATGTGCCAGCCCTCAGACATGATTGGTTATCTTAGAAGCCATGAATGCCCCAATATGCAAATTTGAATGTGTAAGGTCTCAGATATGATTGGTTGTCTTAGAAGCCATATAAAAGCAATAAAATTGTACTATGATTTGGTAGAAAAACTATAATTACTCAAAAATACTATATTTGGCAGAAATACAATTTTTGGCAGAAACACTATAATTAGCACAAATCTGATGAAATAGCAGAAATAGTATGATTTAGCAGAAATGCTGTATTTAGCACAAATACTGAAAAGCAGCAGAAATGCTATGACTTAGCACCAGGGTTCGTACGCCTTTTTCAGGGTCAAATTCAAGCACTTTTTAAGCACTTTCAAGGTCCCTTTTCAAGCTTTTCCAGCACCCCCCGCCAAAAAAAAAAAAGAAAGAAAAGAATGCATGTTTCAATTCGCATCACCTCAGTAAGACCATGTGAAAAGACACCTTTGCTCCCCTTTGTTAAGACACAGAAAATAGAAAAATACCCCACATAAAAATATTGCAAAAGGAAACGGCCGTCTTATATACATAGTGTATAAACTCAAAATGCACATTTCACTTAAAAATTAAGATGTGAAAATGTGAACAAATCAACTTGTTAGAGATATGCTTCTCCTGTTGAAAAAAACAACAACAAAAAAACAAAACAGAAATAAGTCTTCTCATCAGATATTGATGCTTCTTTCCTGTGTGACAAAAAATAGATGTTTGTTTGTTTGTTTGTTTTTAAGTTAATTCCCAATAAAACTGTTTTATTGCTAACTACATTGCTGTCTGTATTATTGCTGAAGTCCTAAATGATCACCTTTAAAGTGTTTGTGCTAATAACATCATGTCAGACAGACAATGGAGAACAGCACTGACTGAGAGGCTTTGAACAGATCACATAGTTCAATTCAACATATAAGACTTTAAGAATGCACAAGCATCTACTTAAAATCTAATTTATCATCCGTGATATTATTATGTACAATTCCAATGTATTTTGTTCATCTCCTTAAATAAACAGGCAGCCTTAAAGTATGAAATATTCATATACAAATACACATAAATGTGTGTACTGTCTGAGTGGCTGATAGTGTCCCACAGGCCTCAGTGTGAACTTGAAGACATTTATAATGTTTAAGGAGTTTAATGTGTAGGTGCTGACGATAAACACATTTTGAATGAAAGCCGGGGAACTTGGGTAGCACAGAAACAAGTGGCTATTCTTTGTGACCATATGGATCGGTCCCTCATATTACCATTGTTTCACCCAAAGGCACCAAGTTAATACTTAAAAAGCTGCAGCAATACACACAAATATAAACAGTACTTGGTGACAACTTTGCTTTTAGCCTTTAACCCTCTGGTGTCCAGGGTATAATTGGTCATTTTGACTACTTTTGATTTGGCCTCTATATTTCACCTTTACCTTTCACCTTTATTTCAGCACAATTTATCTAAATTCAGACATAATTTAAAATACGAGTAAAAAGTGATATTTTGACTGTAAAACCACAAGCATGTTTAAGGAATCATTTTCATAACTTGAAATGGAAATTGTACATTTTAAAAAAAATATGCACAAGTTTTGCAAACAACAAAGTTACATGGTACTATTTACCTAAAAAATGCAGCCAAGGCTCAGATGTTTTTATATAACCATTTAAAACTATTTACAGAACAATCAGGTGCTCTGCGTCAAATAAGAAGGCACACAAATTATTTATGCAACTCCAAAAAATAGTTTGTGTCCACTATAACACAGATGAGAACAGCACAGGGATAAACCTGCAGGTTTGACGGCAGGTGTGTCACTCAGCGTTTACACTGCAATCTGCCTTTGGTGGCTTTTTTGCAGCAACTGTGACATTCACTAGTAGAACTGACACACAAAACAAAAACTACACACTAACTACACAAGACAACACACTAACTTCAGACTCCAAACACGGCAAACGTCACAAATCTCTCACGTATCAAAACTCTCTCTCTGTCTTTCGCTCACTCGCTCTCTCTCTCTTTCGCTGGTCACTCCTAAAACTTCCCCCTCTTCCCAAACGACCAAATTGCACATGTTGCCATATCATTTTTGATTGGTCGACATGGTACATTTTTCCACCAATAGGGAAGGAGTGTTTTTTCTTTTTCTTTTTTCACTCACAAGCAAAGCGTCTTTGCTAGCGCTCTCCATAGAAAACGCCGTTTTTTTACCGTTTCTTCCCGGAGTAAACGCCACTGTTTTATTAAAAACAAAAAACACCGGTTTTACGTGGCCTATCAACACAGTTTAAACACTGGTATATAGCTTGAAGTCCGCACGTTCGACCCAAGTTGAAATGGAGACTCTGGGTCGACCCCAGAGGGTTAATCAGAAAGCCTTAAGTTGGCTAGTTATGTATCGGGCTAATGTTTAAAGCTTTCACTTGAGTAAATTAACTCATATTACTGCTAAGTAATGTTAGCTAAGTTCACAGCATATTCCATAATAGCGCTGCCATACTGCATCACACTCAGTGCATTTCAATCATTTCTCCAGCGATAGCTAGCAAAATAATAATCATAATTTTAAAAAATTGCATGCGTAACGTACACGTACTGGAAAATTATTTACTAGCACTCACCTATCATGCGACTGGAGAGCGCAAACTCCGCCACTGTCGTTTTCCATCATACACTCATTTAAACAGCAACCTACAGTTATGTTAGCGCACTCATCCCCGACTGGCCGAGGGAGGGCGGGTCACACGTTGAAACAGACGCAAGGAAGCCCAGGCAGGGAAATTTTGCTTTTACATTTTGCGACTCATTTTTATTTCTCTATCTGATAAGAAAACTATTTAATCAGATAGTTATTTGTGGTGAATGAAATACAGTTACATTTTCAAGCACTTTCAAGCACCACATCTGAAATTCAAGCACTTTCCCAACCTTGAAAAGACAACATTAATATTCAAGCATTTTCAAGGATTTCAAGCACCCGTACGAACCCTGTAGCACAATAGTAATAACTTACATAGAAAAATTGGAAAAGCAAAATGAACAGCTGAAAAATGCTGAACATGCTAAGGGTCCCTCAAATGTGATTGTTAAATGAAAAAAAAAAAATCAGCAAAAAAAAAGTATAACAGTCACGCAATCACAAATATGGACACATATGGAAACACACAAGCACAGAGAGACACACACAGGATCAAATTCAGTCAACCAGTCTAAATATATTGAATTTAAATCATACAATAAGATGCTCCCATAAAACTCTCTCGCCCTCCCTTTTCTCTCTCTGTCACACACACACACACACACACACACACACACACACACACACACACACACACACACAGGGAGAGACAAGCAAGTTTCTAGGTCAGTCAAGCAGCATGGGAGCTGCTAAATTTGAATCCACCAATCAGACAGGCTGTGTAGTTTTCCCGCCAAAACAGGTGCACCTCTTTTTACACACATGCCGCACAGAGACAGGATTTGTGCTGTCTATTTTTCATAGTCAGGACTCCCCTCAAACAAATGGCTATAATTTCCTAACCGTAGGGGCTAGAACAGTCATTCTCACACCGTTTTGTTCAGAAGAGATGGGGGAATCTTAAAGTGTTGACAATTTATCATTAAAATATGAATTATTGAAGACATTTGACTTCTAATGCACCATAACTGAGTAGAGGCAAAGCGAAAACTGCCTTGACTTGCCCTCAAACAATGCTTTCTAACTCTAAATCTATTTGGAGTATCGATATCATTCTTTCACCGTAAGAGACTGCAGGCTTTGGTGAACAGTCATGGAAATTTTCAGGTCTGTGTGGAAATCCATCAAAAGATATGACGAGAGAAAAAAGTGCCTCATTTCCAGAGTTTGAAATCTGAAGAAATCTGAGCGAGGGATGAATTTCCTACCCTCAAACAAACCCAATTCATGACCAAATGGTAATAGGTGAGAAAGAAATTCTTGAATTGTGAGCGTCAGGAGTGTCTGAAAATATATTGGCACAAGCCTCATGTCTTAACTTTGCTGCGTTAAGGAGATATGACGATTTGAAAATGCCTCTCATTAGAGAAATCCAGCGGTGATTTTGAACAAGTTCTCCATTGACTTTCTATGCAGTTTTCAGACTTTGTGTTGGTGTGAGGAGATTTGCCAAAATTCTATTATACAGAAATACTGTAATCAGCACATAAACTGTAACATTTTAGAAATTCCTCCACTTAGTAGTAATACTATAACATAACACAAATGTTATGATGAGTTGAGCGGCTGGTACTCTGGTGCAGTCAGCACAATCTGGAGCTGAACACTCTTAAAACTGTAGAGATGACAGTGGACTTCAGGAGACATCCTCAACTCTGCCCCCCTCATCATATCAGACAGCCCTGTGTCGACTGTGGAGATCTTCAAGTTGCTGGGTACCACCATCTCCCAGGACCTGAAGTGGGAGACCAACATCAACTCCATCCTCAAAAAGACCCAGCAGAGGATGTACTTCCTGAGACAACTGGGAAGTACAGTCTTCCACAGGAGCTGCTGATCCAGTTCTACACTGCAGTCATTGAGTCTGTCCTGTGCTCCTCCATCACAGTCTGGTATGGTGCAGCCACTAAACAGGACAGGTGCAGACTGCAGCGGACTGTACGGGCAGCAGAAAGGATCATCGGCGCCCCCTGCCCTCCATCCAGGATCTGTACCTCTCAAGAACCAGGAAACGGGCAGGAAAATCATCACAGACCCCTCACACCCTGGACACAGACTTTTTGATCTGCTGCCCTGTGGCACACGGTACAGAAGCCTGCAGAGCAGGACCACCCGACACAGGAACAGTTTCTTTCCCTCGCCATCTCCCTTCTAAACAGTTGAACTGTCACACTGCTCCCACTGCCAGACTGCAACTGCACCTTATGTACATTCTGTAGTATTCATTCCACCTCATTTCATTTCTGTATTTTATGTATATACGTTTAGATTAGTTATTTATAGTTGGTTTACACAGCTTTGTGTATGTATGTGTATGCATGTGTGTAATGTATATATAGATACGTGTGTGTGTGTGTGTGTGTGTGTGTGAGAGAGAGATTTACATTGCTGTGCTCGAGAGCCACCATCTACTGGAACCAAATTCCTTGTATTTGTATGCACATATACTTGGCCAATAAACATGATTCTGATGATTTGGCACAAAAACCATGATTTGGCAAAAATACTATGATTTAGCAGAAATACTATGATTGAGCAGAAGTACTAAGATGTAGTAAAAGTACTTTGATTTAAGAGAAATCCAATTATGGAGGAGTAATACTTTAAAATGGGAGAAATATTGATACACACACACATTCACAGAGCCTAAAGGGAAGAGTATTTGTGCCATGGAGTGTTAAGAAGAATGTGAGGTCCATATTAGAAAAGCTGGTAAAAGTTTTCAGAATTGTAATAAATGATGAATATGAATTAGTGGTCTGTGATAGTGTATTAATTTGTAGGGCAAAAAAAACATGTTGTTCAAGGTGGAGTTGAACCCACGACCGGGTAGCAGCCCTGTGTCATTACCAGCTGCGCCACTGGGAAAGACAGTGAACTCTTGGGAAACAGGGTGATGAGCAGTCAGAATTAGATCGTGGTGAGAGGCAAAAGCGCTGCGTTTTTGGAGTTACAAAACGTCATGTAACTCAAAAACTAGGTGGACTAGAAGCATAATTCTTATACTGGGTGAATCAGCGGACTTTGGTGTACTTTTGACTGCGATTTTCATTGCTCTTTTGTACATCCGTCGCTGAGATATGACGAGAGAAGAAACGGCAGACCTCAGATATGATTGGCTGGCTGGGAAGCTGGCAGAAATATATAGTAATAGTGTGATTAAGCATAAATACTACATTTAGCAGAAATACTGTATTAAGCACAAATCCTATAAAAAGCAGAAATACTATATTAAGCACAAATGCTATAAAAAGCAGAAATACTATATTAAGCAATATGAATATCCTATAAAAATGGTATAAAAAGCAAAAATACTGTAATATGATTTGGTAGAAAACTATAATTAATCAGAAGTACTATATTGGGCAGAAATACTATATTTAGCACAAATCTTATAAAATAGCAGAAATAGTATGATTCAGCACAATAGTAATAACTTAAACAGAAAAATTGGAAAAGCAAAATGGACAGCTGAAAAATGCTGAACATGCTAAGGGTCCTTCAAATGTACTTGTGAAATGAAAAAAAAAACTCAGCAAAAAAGTGTAACAGTCACACAATCACAAATATGGAAACATATGGAAACACACATGCACAGAGAGACACACAGGATCAAATTCAGTCAACCAGTCTAAATATATTGAATTTAAATCATACAATAAGATGCTCCCATAAAAACTCTGTCTCGCCTCTCTTTCTCTCTCTCTGTCACACACACACACACACACACACACACACACACACACACACACACACACACACACACAGGGAGAGAGGAGCAACTTGTTGGGTCATTCAAGCAGCCTGGGAGCTGCTAAATTTGAATCCACCAATCAGAGAGGCTGTGTACTTTTTCCCGCCAAAACAGGTGCAGCCGCTTTTACACACACTCAGAACAGAGAGAGGCAGGATTTTTGCAGTCTATTTCTCATAGTGAGGATTCCTCTCAAACAAATGGCCATAATTTCCTAACCGTAGGGGCTAGAACGGTCATTCTTACACCGTTTTGTTCAGAAGAGATGGGGAATCTTACAGTGTTGACAATTTATCATTAAAATATGAATTATTGAAGATATTTGACTTGTAATGCACCATAACTGAGTAGAGGCGCAGCAAAACTGCCTTGACTTCCCCTCAAACAACGCTTTCTAACTCTAAATCTATTTGGAGTATCGATATCATTCTTTCACCGTAAGAGACAGCAGGCTTTGGTGAACAGTCATGGAAATTTTCAGGTCTCTGTTGAAATCCATTAAAAGATATGACAAGAGAAAAAAGTGGTTCATTTCAGAGTTTGAAATCTGAAGAAATCTGAGCAAACGACGAATTTCCTACCCTCAAACAAGTCTAACTCATTTCAGAACGGTAATAGGTGAGAAAGAAATTCTTGAATTGTGAGCGTCAGGAGTGTCTGAAGATATACTGGGACAAGCCTTATGTCTTAACTTTGCTTCGTTAAGGAGATATGATGATTCGAATATGCCTCTCATTATAGAAATCAAGCGGTGATTTTGAACAAGCTCTCCATTGACTTTCTATGGAGAGTTTTGAGACTTTGTGTTGGTCTGAGGAGATTTGCCAAAATTCTATAAATCTCACAACCATGATAGTGACATTTTCGGAAAGCCAGCAAAAATACCTACGTTTTGATGTATAATTTGTGGAAGTTGAGTGAAAATTGAGCAAGTAGCAAGAAGTTGTTCGGACATGAAGAGAAGACTGCAAAACCTTCAGTGGCACACTGGAAGCCAAGTGCATAGCAACCATAACAACGCATGTATTTTGTGAAAAATCACAATTTTGCAACTGAAAACTTTAAGAGGCATAAAAGTAAAATGGTAAAAGATTTGAAAAAGCTGATTTATTCCTGAATAGCCCAATAATTTGTGAACATTTTAAAATTTGAATGGTTGTTCTACGTGAAAGTAGGAAAAAGTAGTTAAGTTTCAAAAACAAGCAAATTTTAGCAGAATTGCAGAAGTTTCCCATTCATTTCAATGGGACAAATTAAGCTTAATATTTTAAAAAGTATAACAGTATAAAATACCAAAAGACATAGCCATCATTAGCAGAAATAGCAGAATAGTTTAAAATTTGAACGGTGAAAATCGGCTGAAAATTGTGGAAGTAGATCCACGGCGAAAAACGTACGGAAGTCCCAAGAGGAACTCAATAGTGTGGATGCTTAAAGCATCCACACAATAAAGAACTAGAAAAATTTGCATTTCCTGCGAAAATGCTGTGTGGATGCCTTAACGCTGAAGCTTTCTGCTGAAAAGCTGAAAAAGCTGAAAAGTTGCAAAAGTTGTATGGTGGTGTATAAAAACATGTCGCCCTGAGCAGGATTGGAACCTGGCCCTCCTGGTCTCAAGGCAGCTACTCATCTCACTGAGCTAAACTCATTCTCTCAAAAAACAGGAGGAGAGACCGACAATTCTGCTAAAATGAGCAGAAGCTGCTGAGAATTGTGCTGAGAAGAGGTGAAAAGGTTGAAAATTTTGCAGAAAACAGGTAAATCAGCAGAATTTCTGCAGAAAAGAGGTAAAGAAGCAGAAACTTGCGCTGAAAAGAGATGAATCAGCAGAATTTCTGCTCAAAGGTGGCTATTCATTTCCCTGAGCCAAAGTCACCCTTACAAAGAAGAGGTGGAGAGACGGACAATTCTGCTGAAATGAGCAGAAGCTGATAAGAGGTGAAAAGGCTGAAAATTTTGCAGAAAAGAGGTGAATCAGCAGAATTTCTGCAGAAAAGAGGCAAAAGAAGCAGAAACTTGCGCTGAAAAGAGATGAATCAGCAGAGTTTCTGCTCAAAAGAGTGTCTTTTTCTGAATACAGCCAAAAAGCTGGAATTTGTGCTGAAAAAGGTGAAAAAAAATGAAAATTTTGCTGAAAAGGGGTGAAGAAGCTGAAGAAGCTAAAGTATACTAAATCAAAGTATTTGTGCCAAAACATAGTGTTTCTGCCATATTGTGGTACTACTACATTACAACATGAATACGGATTAAAGATGAAAGAAACTGGCAACAAATTCCTCCACTACAAACCAGTCTGATACCACTTCTTTGCAGTGTTCACTAAGGCACTACCCAAAAGGCGCCACAAGAGGGCACTCCAACACAAGAGATGAGCAGAATTTCTGCTGAAAAGAGGCAGAAGGTTCTGTATGTAGAAAAAGAAACACTGTTGAACCATGTGTGAAATAAATAAAGAAATGAAATGAAAGAACAACCTGGTTCTGCTCAAATTCACCAATCAGAGGTACTGCCTCTGTCTGCTTCATCAGGCTGTGTACTTGTTTCTGCCATGGAGCGTTAACAAGAATCTGAGGTCCATATTAGAAAAGCTGCTAAAATCATAAAACTTTGCAGAATTGTAATAAATTAGCAATATAAATTACAGGTCTGTGATAGTGTATAAATTTGTAGTGAAAAAAAACGTGGACCAAGGTGGGATTGAACCCACGACCTTTGAGCTGCAGAGCCGTGTCACTACTGATTGCGCCACCTGGACAGGGGGGGCGGCAGTTTGAAAGACAGATACTTGGGCAGTCAGAAAATAGATCGCGGTGAGGCGAAAAACGCCGCTTTTTGGAGTTACAAAACGTCGTGTAACTCAAAAACTAGGAGGGCTAGCAGCATAATTCTTGGACTGGGTGAATCAGCGGACTTTGGTGTATTTTGACTGCGATTTTCATAGCTCGTTCTACCTTCGTCGCGGAGATATGACGAGAGAAGAAACGGCTTCATTTCCAGAGTTTGAAGACTGAGAGAAGGACAGATTTCCACCCTCAAACAAACGTAATTCATTGCTCAACGGTAAGATAATTGTAAAACTGCTTCCACTGTGAGTGTCAGCAGTGTCTGAAGATATATTGGCACAAGCCTCATGTCCTAACTTTGCTTTGTTAAAGAGATATGGCGATTTTAAAATGCCTCCCGTTACAGAATTTCAGCTCTGAATTTCAAAACCTCCCATAGACTTTGAATGGGGAGTATTGAGACCTTGTGTCACTCCGAGGCAAATTGCGAAAAAAACGGTAAATCTCACAATAAAGATAGTGACATTGCCTGAAAGCCAGCAAAAATACCTACGTTTTGATGTATAATTTGTGGGGGTTGAGTGCAAATTGAGCCAGTAGCAAGAAGTTGTTTAGACATGAAGAGAAAATTCAGAACGGACCAGCACTCACTCTGACTTAATTGCATAGCAACCATAGCAACGCATGTATTTTCTGAAAATCACAATTTTGCAACTGAAAACTTAAAGAGAGATAAGATTAAAACGGTAGAAGATCTGAAAAAGCTGAATCAGACAGGAATAGCCCAATAATCTGAGAACATTTTAAAGTTTGAATGGAGTTTCTAGGTGAAAGTATGACAAAGTAGTTAAGTTTCAAAAACAAGCAAGTTTTAGCAGAATTGTGGAAGTTTTCCATTCATTTCAATGGGACAAATTAAAGGAAAAAAGTGTAATATTTTAAAAAGTATAACAGTAATAAACACCAAAAGTCATAGCCATCATTAGCAGAAAGAGCAGAACAGTATAGAGTTTGAACTGAAAAAATCGGCTGAAAACTGAGAAAGTAGTTAAGTGCCAAAAAGTGTACGGAAGCAACTAGAGGAATAATAAAGAATAAAGAGAAACAGGAACTCAATAGTGTGGAAGCCCTTTAGGGCATCCACACAATAAAGAGAAACAGGAACTCAATAGTGTGGATGCATAAAGCATCCACACAACTAGAAAAATTTGCATTTCCTGCGAAAATGCAGTGTGGATGCTGTAAAGCTGAAGCTGTCAGCTGAAACTAGCTGAAAAAGCTGAAAAGTTGCAGAAGTTGTAAAACCTTTGCAAAAAATTGTAATAACTTTGCAGAAGCATAAGAACTTAGCGAAAATGTAATTACTTAGCAGAACTGCAATAACGTAAAGAAAACATAATACTTGGCAGAAATACAATAACATAGCAGAACTTAGCAGCAGAAATTAGAATAAATATTGTAACTTAGCAGAAACAAGATAACTTTTCAGAAATACAGGATTTTAGCAAACATGGTACAAGATTACATAGATACTTTATTTAAAACAAAATACCTAAACATTGCACAAATACTGTGATTTAGGACAAATACTACAACATAGCAGAAATGCTGTAATTCAGCAAATATATGGCACAAATAGAAAGAATATGCTCAAATACTATGATTTTGCTCAAATAATATGATTAAGCAATAATACTAAGATTTAGCAGAAATACTGTATTTAGCACAAACACCGAAAAGTAGCAGAAATACTGTAATTTAGCATAATAGTAATAACTTGCACAATTACAAATATGGACATGGTAAATGGCCTGTATTTATATAGCGCTTTTATGGTCCCTAAGGACCCCAAAGCTCTTTACATATCCAGTCATTCACCCATTCACACACTGGTGATGGCAAGCTACGTTGTAGCCACAGCCACCCTGGGGCGCACTGACAGAGGCGAGGCTGCTGGACACTGGCGCCACCGGGCCCTCTGACCACCACCAGTAGACAACGAGTGAAGTGTCTTGCCCAAAGACACAACGATCGAGACTGTCCGAGCCGGGCCTCGAACCGGTAACCTTGCGATTACAAGGCGAACTCCCAACTTTTGAGCCACGATCGCCCCGTATATGGAAACACACATGCACAGAGACACACACAGGATCCAATTCAATCAACCAGTGTAAATATATTGATTTTAAATCACACAATAAGATACACCCATAAAAGGCTCTCTCTCTCTCTCTCTCAGACACACACACACACACACACACACACACACACACACACACACACACACACACACACACACACACACACACACACACACACACGCAGCAGCAGCAGAAGCAAGTGAACAAACAGGGCTGTACATACAGTGTTTCCTGTATGTTTCTCGGTGGGTCAAAAAGCCTGGGAGCTGCTTAATTTGAATCCACCAATCAGAAAGGCTATGTACTTTTTTTCCCGCCAAAACAGGTGCACCTGTTTTTACACACGCAGCACAGAGACAGGATTTGTGCAGTCTATTTTTCATAGTGAGGACTCCTCTCAAACAAATGGCTATAATTTCCTTACCAGCTGCGCCACTGGGAAAGACATTGAGCTCTTGGGAAGCGGGGTGATGAGCAGTCAGAATTAGATCGCGGTGAGAGGCAAAGAGCGCGTTTTTGGAGTTACAAAACGTTGTGTAACTCCAAAACTAGGTGGACTAGAAGCATAATTCTTGTACTGGGTGAATCAGCGGACTTTGGTGTACTTTGACTGCGATTTTCATTACTCTTTGTACATCCGTCGCTGAGATATGACGAGAGAAGAAACGGCAGACCTCAGATATGATTGGCTGGCTGTGAAGCTGGCAGAAATATATAGTAATAGTGTGATTAAGCATAAATACTACATTTAGCAGAAATACTGTATTAAGCACAAATCCTATAAAAAGCAGAAATACTATATTAAGCAATATAAAAATCCTATAAAAATGGTATAAAAAGCAAAAATACTGTAATATGATTTGGTAGAAAACTATAATTAATCAGAAATACTATATTTGGCAGAAATACTGTAATCAGCACATATACTGTAACATGACAGAAATTCCTCCACTTAGTAGTAATACTATAACATAACACAAATGTTATGATGAGTTGAGCGGCTGGTACTCTGGTGCAGTCAGCACAATCTGGAGCTGAACACTCTTAAAACTGTAGAGATGACAGTGGACTTCAGGAGACATCCTCAACTCTGCCCCCCTCATCATATCAGACAGCCCTGTGTCGACTGTGGAGATCTTCAAGTTGCTGGGTACCACCATCTCCCAGGACCTGAAGTGGGAGACCAACATCAACTCCATCCTCAAAAAGACCCAGCAGAGGATGTACTTCCTGAGACAACTGGGAAGTACAGTCTTCCACAGGAGCTGCTGATCCAGTTCTACACTGCAGTCATTGAGTCTGTCCTGTGCTCCTCCATCACAGTCTGGTATGGTGCAGCCACTAAACAGGACAGGTGCAGACTGCAGCGGACTGTCTGGGCAGCAGAAAGGATCATCGGCGCCCCTGCCCTCCATCCAGGATCTGTACCTCTCAAGAACCAGGAAACGGGCAGGAAAATCATCACAGACCCCTCACACCCTGGACACAGACTTTTTGATCTGCTGCCCTCTGGCAGACGGTACAGAAGCCTGCAGACCAGGACCACCCGACACAGGAACAGTTTCTTTCCCTCGCCATCTCCCTTCTAAACAGTTGAACTGTCACACTGCTCCCACTGCCAGACTGCAACTGCACCTTATGTACATTCTGTAGTATTCATTCCACCTCATTTCATTTCTGTATTTTATGTATATACGTTTAGATTAGTTTTTATAGTTGGTTTACACAGCTTTGTGTATGCATGTGTAATGTATATATAGATACGTGTGTGTGGGTGCGTGTGTGTGTGTGTGTGTGTGTGTGTGTGTGTGTGAGATTTACATTGCTGTGCTCGAGAGCCACCATCTACCGGAACCAAATTCCTTGTATTTGTCTGCACATATACTTGGCCAATAAACATGATTCTGATGACTTGGCACAAAAACCATGATTTAGCAGAAATACTATGATTGAGCAGAAGTACTAAGATGTAGTAAAAGTACTTTGATTTAAGAGAAATCCAATTATGGAGGAGTAATACTTTAAAATGGGAGAAATATTGATACACACACACATTCACAGAGCCTAAAGGGAAGAGTATTTGTGCCATGGAGTGTTAAGAAGAATGTGAGGTCCATATTAGAAAAGCTGGTAAAAAGTTTTCAGAATTGTAATAAATGATGAATATGAATTAGTGGTCTGTGATAGTGTATTAATTTGTAGGCCAAAAAGCAGGTTGTCCAAGGTGGAGTTGAACCCACGACCTTCGGGTTACAAACCTGTGTCATTACCAGCTGCGCCACTGGGAAAGACAGTGAGCACTTGGGAAACAGGGTGATGAGCAGTCAGAATTAGATCGTGGTGAAAGGCAAAGAGCGCCGTTTTTTGGAGTTACAAAACGTCGTGTAACTCCAAAACTAGGTGGACTAGAAGCATAATTCTTGTACTGGGTGAATCAGCGGACTTTGGTGTACTTTGACTGCGATTTTCATTACTCTTTGTACATCCGTCGCTGAGATATGACGAGAGAAGAAACTGCAGACCTCAGATATGATTGGCTGGCTGGGAAGCTGGCAGAAATATATAGTAATAGTGTGATTAAGCATAAATACTACATTTAGCAGAAATACTGTATTAAGCACAAATCCTATAAAAAGCAGAAATACTATATTAAGCAATATAAATATCCTATAAAATGGTATAAAAGCAAAAATACTATACTATGATTTGGTAGAAAACTATAATTAATCAGAAATACTATATTGGGCAGAAATACTATATTTAGCACAAATCTTATAAAATAGCAGAAATAGTATGATTCAGCACAATAGTAATAACTTAAACAGAAAAATTGGAAAAGCAAAATGGACAGCTGAAAAATGCTGAACATGCTAAGGGTCCTTCAAATGTACTTGTTAAATTAAAAAAAAAAACTCAGCAAAAAAAGTGTAACAGTCACACAATCACAAATATGGAAACATATGGAAACACACATGCACAGAGAGACACACACAGGATCAAATTCAGTCAACCAGTCTAAATATATTCAATTTAAATCATACAATAAGATGCTCCCATAAAAAGTCTGTCTCGCCCTCTCTTTCTCTCTGTCACACACACACACACACACACACACACACACACACACACACACACACACACACACACACACACAGAGGGGAGAGGAGCAACTTGCTAGGTCATTCAAGCAGCCTGGGAGCTGCTAAATTTGAATCCACCAATCAGAGAGGCTGTGTACTTTTTCCCGCCAAAACAGGTGCAGCCGTTTTTACACACACAGAGCACAGAGACAGGATTTCTGCAGTGAATTTCTCATAGTGAGGATTCCTCTCAAACAAATGGCCATAATTTCCTAACCGTAGGGGCTAGAACGGTCATTCTTACACCGTTTTGTTCAGAAGAGATGGGGGAATCTTAAAGTGTTGACAATTTATCATTAAAATATGAATTATTGAAGATATTTGACTTCTAATGCACCATAACTGAGTAGAGCAAAGCAAAAACTGCCTTGACTTGCCCTCAAACAATGCTTTCTAACTCTAAATCTATTTGGAGTATCAATATCATTCTTTCACCGTAAGAGACAGCAGGCTTTGGTGAACAATCATGGAAATTTTCAGGTCTCTGTGGAAATCCATTAAAAAGATATGACGAGAGAAAAAAGTGGTTCATTTCCAGAGTTTGAAATCTGAAGAAATCTGAGCGAGGGATGAATTTCCTACCCTCAAACAAGTCTAACTCATTTCAGAACGGTAATAGGTGAGAAAGAAATTCTTGAATTGTGAGCGTCAGGAGTGTCTGAAGATATACTGGGACAAGCCTCATGTTTTAAATTCGCTTCGTTAAGGAGATATGACGATTCGAATATGCCTCTCATTGCAGAAATCAAGCGGTGATTTTGAACAAACTCTCCATTGACTTTCTATGGAGAGTTTTCAGACTTTGTGTTGGTCTGAGGAGATTTGCCAAAATTCTATAAATCCCACAACAATGATAGTGACATTTTCGGAAAGCCAGCAAAAATACCTACGTTTTGATGTATAATTTGTGGAAGTTGAGTGAAAATTGAGCAAGTAGCAAGAAGTTGTTCGGACGTGAAGAGAAGACTGCAAAACCTTCAGTGGCACACTGGAAGCCAAGTGCATAGCAACCATAACAACGCATGTATTTTGTGAAAAATCACAATTTTGCAACTCAAAACTTTAAGAGGCATAAAAGTAAAATGGTAAAAGATTTGAAAAGGCTGATTTATTCCTGAATAGCCCAATAATTTGTGAACATTTTAAATTTTGAATGGTTGTTCTACGTGAAAATATGACAAAGTAGTTAAGTTTCAAAAACAAGCAAGTTTTAGCAGAATTGCGGAAGTTTCCCATTCATTTCAATGGGACAAATTAAAGGAAAAAAGCTAATATTTTAAAAAGTATAATAGTATAAAATACCAAAAGATATTGCCGGAAAGGGAAAAATAGCAGAATAGTTTAAAATTTGAACGGTGAAAATCGGCTGAAAATTGTTTAAGTAGTTCCACGGCTGAAAAACGCACGGAAGCAACTAGAATAATAACTAGAAAATTTGCATTTCCTGCGAAAATGCAGTGTGGATGCTGTAATGTTGAAGCTGTCTGCTGAAACTAGCAGAAAAAGCTGAAAAGTTGCAGAATTTGTAAAAGCTTTGCAGAAGCAAAGGAACTTTGCTAAAATGTAGTAACTTAGCAGAACTGTAATATCTTAGAGGAAACATAATACTTGGCAGAAATACAATAGCATAGCAGAACTTAGCAGAAATATTGTAACTTACCAGAAACACGATAACTTGTCAAAAATACAAGAATTTAGGAGAAATTGTATAAGATAACAGAAAGAATATATTTAGCCAAACATTCTTAAACATTACAGAAATACTATGATTTAGAAAAACAGTACAACATAGCAGAAATGCTGTGATTTACCAGAGACACTGTAATATACTATGAATATTTTAATTTTATATGAATACTGTTTTAACAAAAATACTCCAGTTTAGCACAAATATTATAACATAGCAGAAATACTATTCTATAGCAGAAATGCTATATTTAGAAAGTAAAATATAATATAGTAGAAATACTATGATTTAGCAGAAATCCTACAATATAGCTTAATAACAATGATTTAGAAGAGATACTATGATTGAGCAGAATAGTAATAACTTAGGTGAAAATATTGGAAAGGTAAAATGACAAGGTGAATAAAAGGAACATGGTTAAGTTCGCTGAAATCTATTTGTTATTCACCTGTGAAAAAATAAAAAAAAAAATACATTTAGAAGAAAACAAATAAGAACAGTCAACAGATACATAAGAAATCAAATATAGATACACAAATGTACAGAGAGAGACACACAGGAGGGTCTATGCCAGTCAACCAGTCTGAATATATTACATTTTTTTCCAACAATGAGATGCTACCCTAAAAGGGTCTTTCTGTGTCTCTCTCTCTCTCTCTCTCTCACACACACACACGCGCACACACACACGCACACACACACACACACACACACACACAGCAGCAGCGGCAGCAGCAGCAGCAGAAAGTGAACAGGGGCTGTTAACAGCATGTTTCTAGGTCAGTCTTGCAAGCCTGGGAGCTGCTAAATTTGAATCCACCAATCAGAGAGGCTGTGTACTTTTTCCCGCCAAAACTGGTGCACCAAGTGCAGGCTTTTACACATGCAGCACAGAGAGAGACAGGATTTTTGCAGTCTATTTCTCATAGTGAGAATTCCCTCAAAGAAACAGCCATAAATTTCTAACTGTAGGGGCTAAAACAGTCATTCTTAGACCATTTTATTCAGAAGACATAGGGGAATCTTGAAATGCTGACCACTGAAAATAAAAAAATATGAAATATTAGAGATATATGACATAGATGATTGGTTGGCTTAGAAGCCACGAAGGTCCCAATATGCAAATCTGAATGTGCCAAACCTCAGATATGATTGGTTGTCTTAGAAGCCATATAAAAGCAGTAAAACTGTACTATGATTTGGTAGAAAAACTATAATTAATCAAAAATACTATATTTGGCAGAAATACTATTTTTAGCAGAAACACTATATTTAGCACAAATCTTGTGAAATAGCAGAAATAGTATGATTTAGCAGAAATGCTGTATTTAGCACAAATACTGAAAAGCAGCAGAAATGCTATGACTTAGCACAATAGTAATAACTTGAATAGAAAAATTGGAAAAGCAAAATGGACAGCTGAAAAACTCCTGAACATGCTAAGGGTCCCTCAAATGTAATTGTGAAATGAAAAAAAAAATCATCAAAAAAAAAGTATAACAGTCACACAATCACAAATATGGAAACATATGGAAACACACATGCACAGAGACACACACAGAATCAAATTCAGTCAACCAGTCTAAATATATTGGATTTCAATGACAGACAGACAGACAGAAAGACAGACAGCAGCATCAGCAAGTGAACAGGGGCTGTTAACAGCATGTTTCTGGGTCAGTCAAACAGCTGTGAGCTGCTAAATTTGAATCCACCAATCAGAGAGGCTGTGTGCTTTTTCCGCCAAAACTGGTGCACTAAGTGCAGGCTTTTACACATGCAGCACAGAGAGAGACAGGATTTTTGCAGTCTATTTCTCATAGTGAGAATTCCCCTCAAACAAACAGCCATAAATTTCTAACCGTAGCAGCTAAAACAGTCATTCTTAGACCATTTTATTCAGAAGACAAAGGAGAATCTTGAAATGCTGACCATTTAAAATAAAAATATGAAATATTAGAGATATATGACATAGATGATTGGTGGGCTTAGAAGCCACGAAGGTCCCAATATGCAAATTTAAATGTGCCAGGACTCAGATATGATTGGCTGGCTGGGAAGCCATGAAGGCAACAATATGCAAATTTAAATGTGCCAGGACTCAGATATGATTGGCTGGCTGGGAAGCCATGAAGGCAACAATATGCAAATTTAAATGTGCCAGGACTCAGATATGATTGGCTGGCTGGGAAGCCGTCCAGGTCCTGATAGGTAAATTTGAATATTACAGTCCTTACAGAGGACTGACTCCTGGGGACCTGGCAGAAATATATAGAAATACAATGATTACCCAGAAATACTGCATTTAGTAGAAATACTATGTTTTAGCACAAATCCTATAAAATAGCAGAAATAGTATGATTTAGCACAAATGCTGTATTTAGCACAAATCTTATAAAATAGCAGAAATAGTAGGATTTAGCAGAAATGCTGTATTTAGCACAAATACTGAAAAGCAGCACAAATGCTATGACTTAGCACAATAGTAATAACTTAAATAGAAAAATTGGAAAAGCAAAATGGACAGCTGCAAAAAAAAGTCCCACAAGCACAGAGAGACACACACAGGATCAAATTCAGTCAACCAGTCTAAATATATTGAATTTAAATCATACAATAAGATGCTCCCATAAAACTCTCTCTCTCCTCTCTCTCTCTCTCTCTCTCTCTCACACACACACACACACACACACACACACACACACACACACAGGAGAGAAAATCAAGTTTCTAGGTCAGTCAAGCAGCCTGGGAGCTGCTAAATTTGAATCCACCAATCAGAGGCTGTGTACTTTTTCCCGCCAAAACAGGTGCAGCCGTTTTACACACACAGAGCACAGAGACAGGATTTCTGCAGTGAATTTCTCATAGTGAGGATTCCTCTCAAACAAATGGCCATAATTTCCTAACCGTAGGGGCTAGAACAGTCATTCTTACACCGTTTTGTTCAGAAGAGATGGGGAATCTTACAGTGTTGACAATTTATCATTACAATATGAATTATTGAAGATATTTGACTTCTAATGCACCATAACTGAGTAGAGCAAAGCAAAAACTGCCTTGACTTGCCCTCAAACAACGCTTTCTAACTCTAAATCTATTTGGAGTATCAATATCATTCTTTCACCGTAAGAGACAGCAGGCTTTGGTGAACAATCATGGAAATTTTCAGGTCTGTGTGGAAATCCATTAAAAGATATGACGAGAGAGAAAAAGTGGATCATTTCCAGAGTTTGAAATCTGAAGAAATCTGAGCGAAGGACTAATTTCCTACCCTCAAACAAGTCTAACTCATTTCAGAACGGTAATAGGTGAGAAAGAAATTCTTGAATTGTGAGCGTCAGGAGTGTCTGAAGATATACTGGGACAAGCCTCATGTTTTAACTTCGCTTCGTTAAGGAGATATGACGATTGAATATGCCTCTCATTAGAGAAATCAGCGATGATTTTGAACAAACTCTCCATTGACTTTCTATGGAGAGTTTATGACTTTGTGTTGGTCTGAGGGGATTTGCCAAAATTCTATAAATCTCACAACCATGATAGTAACATTTTCTGAAAGCCAGCAAAAATACCTACGTTTTGATGTATAATTTGTGTGGGTTAAGTGAAAATTGAGCGAGTAGCAAGAAGTTGTTCGGACATGAAGAGAAAATTGCCAAAGGTACAGTGGCTCACTTAGAACCAACTGCATAGCAACCATAACAACGCATGTATTTTTTGTGAAAATCACAAAGATGAAACTCAAAACTTAAAGAGGGATAAGATGAAAACGGTAACAGATATGAAAAAGCTGAATCATTCATGAATAGCCCAATAATTTGTGAACATTTTAAAATTTGAATGGTTGTTCTAGGCGAAAGTATGAGAACGTAGTTAAGTTTCAAAAGAGTAAGTTTTAGCAGAAGTGCGGAAGTTTCCCATTCATTTCAATGGGACAAATTAAAGGAAAAAAACGTAATATTTTAAAAAAGTATAAGAGCAAAAATACCAAAAGTCATTGCGGAAAGAGCAAAAATAGCAGAATAGTTTAAAATTTGAGCGGTGAAAATAGCACAAAAATTGTGGAAGTAGTTCTCGGCAAAAACGCACGGAAGCAACTTGAAGAATAATAATAAAGAATAAAGAGAAACAGGAACTCAATAGTGTGGATGCTTAAAGCATCCACACAATTTCATTCCTGCGAAAATGCAGTGTGGATGCTGTAATGCTGAAGCTGTCTGCTGAAACTAGCAGAAAAAGCTGAAAAGTTGCAGAATTTGTAAAACTTTGCAGAAGCAAAGGAACTTTGCTAAAATGTAGTGACTTAGCAGAACTGCAATATCTTAGAGGAAACATAATACTTGGCAGAAATACAATAGCATAGCAGAACTTAGAAGAAATATTGTAACTTACCAGAAACACGATAACTTCTCAAAAATACAAGAATTTAGGAGAAATAGTATAAGATAACAGAAAGAATATATTTAGCCAAACATTCTTAAACATTACAGAAATACTATGATTTAGAAAAACAGTACAACATTGCAGAAATGCTGCGATTTACCAGAGATACTGTAATTTACTATTAATATTGAAATTTAAAAAAAAAAATACTGTGTTTTAGCACAAATATTGTAATTTGACAGAAATACTATCAATCGGCAGAAATACTATGTTTCAGCAGAAATACTCTGGTTTAGCACAAATATTATAACAAAGCAGTAATACAATTATATAGCAGAAATGCTATATTTAGAAAGAAAAAATATAATATAGTAGAAATACTATGATTTAGCAGAAATACTATAATCAGCACATATACTGTAACATGACAGAAATTCCTCCACTTAGTAGTAATACTGTAACATAAAACAAATGTTATGATTTGGCACAAAACCATAATTTGGCAAAATACTATGATTTAGCAGAAATACTATGATTGAGCAGAAGTACTAAGATGTAGTAAAAGTACTTTGATTTAACAGAAATACAATTATGGAGGAGTAATACTTTAAAATGGGTGAAATATTGATACACACACACATACACAGAGCCTAAAGGGAAGAGTATTTGTGCCATGAAGTGTTAACAAGAATCTGAGGTCCATATTACAAAAGCTGCTAAAATCATAAAAGTTTGCAGAATTGTAATAAATGATCAATATGAATTAGTGGTCTGTGATAGTGTATTAATTTGTAGGGGAAAAAAAAACATGTTGCCCAAGGTGTAATTGAACCCACGACCTTTGGGTTGCAGACCTGTGTCATTACCAACTGCGCCACTGGGAAAGAGAATGAACGCCTGGAAAACAGGGTGATGAGCAGTCAGAATTAGATTGCGGTGAGATGCGAAAAAACGCTGTTTTTGGAGTTACAAAACGTCGTGTAACTCAAAAACTAGGTGGACTAGAAGCATAATTCTTGTACTGGGTGAATCAGCGTACTTTCGTGTACTTTGACTGTGATTTGCATTGCTCTTTGTACATCTGTCGCTGAGATATGACGAGAGAAGAAAGGGCAGACCTCAGATATGATTGGCTGGCTGGGAAGCCGTGCAGGCCCTGATATGTATTTGTATGTATCAGTCCTCACAGAGGATTAGCTGCCTGGGGACGTGGCAGAAATATATAGAAATAGTATGATTAAGCATAAATACTACATTTTTAGAAAAACTATATTAAGCACAAATCCTATAAAAGCAGAAATACTATATTAAGCAATATAAATATCCTCTAAAAATCCTATAAAAAGCAGTAAAACTGTACTATGATTTGGTAGAAAACCCTAATTAATCAAAAATACTATATTTGGCAGAAATAGCAGAAACACTATATTTAGCACAAATCTTATGAAATAGCAGACATAGTATGATTTTGCAGAAATGCTGTATTTAGCACAAATCTCATAAAATAGCAGACATAGTATGATTTTGCAGAAATGCTGTATTTAGCACAAATACTGAAAAGCAGCAGAAATGCTATGACTCAACACAACAGTAATAACTTAAATAGAAAAATTGGAAAAGCAAAATGGAAAGCTGAAAAATCCTGAACATGCTAAGGGTCCCTCAAATGTAATTGTTAAATGAAAAAATCAGCAAAAAAAAAGTATAACAGTGACACAATCACAAATATGGACACATATGGAAACACACATGCACAGAGAGACACACACAGGATCAAATTCAGTCAACCAGTCTAAATATATTGAATTTAAATCATACAATAAGATGCTCCCATAAAAACTCTCTCTCGCCTCTCTTTTCTCTCTCTGACACACACACACACACACACACACACACACACACACACACACACACACACACACTAGCAGCAGCAGCCAAACAGCCTGGGAGCTGCTGAATTTGAATCCACCAATCAGAGAGGCTGTGTACTTTTTCCCGCCAAAACAGGTGCACCTGTTTTTACAGACATGCAGCACAGAGACAGAATTTGTGCTGTCTATTTTTCATAGTGAGGATTCCCCTCAAACAAATGGCTATAATTTCCTAACCGTAGGGGCTAGAACAGTCATTCTTACACCGTTTTGTTCAGAAGAGATGGGGGAATCTTAAGGTGTTGACAATTTATCTTGAAAATATGAATTATTGAAGATATTTGACTTCTAATGCACCATAACTAATGCCCTCAAACAATGCTTTCTAACTCTAAATCTATTTGGAGTATCGATATCATTCTTTCACCGTAAGAGACAGCAGGCTTTGGTGAACAGTCATGGAAATTTTCAGGTCTCTCTGGAAATCCATCAAAAAGATATGACGAGAGAAAAAGTGGTTCATTTCAGAGTTTGAAATCTGAAGAAATCTGAGCGAGGGACGAATTTCCTACCCTCAAACAAACCCAATTCATGGCCAAATGGTAATAGGTGAGAAAGAAATTCTTGAATTGTGAGCGTCAGGAGTGTCTGAAGATATATTGGCACAAGCCTCATGTCTTAACTTCGCTGCATTAAGGAGATATGACGATTTGAAAATGCCTCTCATTAGAGAAATCCAGCGGTGATTTTGAACAAGCTCTCCATTGACTTTCTATGGAGAGTTTCCAGACTTTGTGTTGGTCTGAGGAGATTTGCCAAAATTCTATTATACAGAAATACTGTAATCAGCACATATACTGTAACATGACAGAAATTCCTCCACCTAGTAGTAATACTATAACATAACACAAATATTATGATTTGGCACAAAAACCATGATTTGGCAAAATACTATGATTGAGCAGAAGTACTAATATGTAGTAAAAGTACTTTGATTTAACAGAAATACAATTATGGAGGAGTAATACTTTAAAATGGGAGAAATATTGATACACACACACATACACAGAGCCTAAAGGGAACAGTATTTGTGCCATGGAGTGTTAACAAGAATGTGAGGTCCATATTAGAAAAGCTGCTAAAATCATAAAAGTTTGCAGAATTGTAATAAATGATCAATATGAATTACTGGTCTGTGACAGTGTAGGGCAAAAAACATGTTGTCCAAGGTGGAATTGAACCCACGACCTTTGGGTTGCAGACCTGTGTCATTACAAACTGTGCCACTGGGAAAGAGAACGGGGCCTGGAAAACAGGGTGATGAGCAGTCAGAATTAGATCGCGGTGAGAGGCAAAGAGCGCCGTTTTTTGGAGTTACAAAACGTCGTGTAACTCAAAAACTACGTGGACTAGAAGCATAATTCTTGTACTGGGCGAATCAGCGGACTTTGGTGTACTTTGCCTGCGATTTTCATTGCTCTTTGTACATCCGTCGCTGAGATATGACGAGAGAAGAAACAGCAGACCTCAGATATGATTGGCTGGCTGGGAAGCCGTGCAGGCCCTGATATGTAAATTTGAATGTCTCAGTCCTCAGAGGATTGGCTGCCTGGGGACCTGGCAAAATATATAGTAATAGTATGATTAAGCATAAATACTACATTTAGCAGAAATACTGTATTAAGCACAAATCCTATAAAAAGCAAAAACACTATATTAAGCAATATAAATATCCTATAAAAATCCTATAAAAAGCAAAAATACTGTACTATGATTTGGTAGAAAAACTATAATTAATCAGAAATACTATATTTGGCAGAAATACTATATTTAGCACAAATCTTATAAAATAGCAGAAATAGTATGATTCAGCACAATAGTAATAACTTAAACAGAAAAATTGGAAAAGCAAAATGAACAGCTGAAAAATGCTGAACATGCTAAGGGTCCCTCAAATGTAATTATGAAATGAAAAAAAATCTGCAAAAAAAAAGTATAACAGTCACACAATCACAAATGTGGACACATATGGAAACACACAAGCACAGAGAGACACACACAGGATCAAATTCAGTCAACCAGTCTAAATATATTGAATTTAAATCATACAATAAGATCCTCCCATGAAAAGGCTCTCTCCTCTCTCTCTGTCACACACACACACACACACACACACACACACACACACACACACACACACACACACACACACACACACAGGAGAGACAAGCAAGTTTCTAGCTCAGTCAAGCAGCCTGGGAGCTGCTAAATTTGAATCCACCAATCAGAGAGGCTGTGTACTTTTTCCCGCCAAAACAGGTGCAGCCGTTTTTTACACACTCAGCACACAGAGAGACAGGATTTCTGCAGTGTATTTCTCATAGTGAGGATTCCTCTCAAACAAATGGCCATAATTTCCTAACCGTAGGGGCTATAACGGTCATTCTTACACCGTTTTGTTCAGAAGAGATGGGGAATCTTCAAGTGTTTACAATTTATCATTAAAATATGAATTATTAAAGATATTTGACTTGTAATGCACCATAACTGAGTAGAGGCAAGCGAAAACTGCCTTGACTTGCCCTCAAACAACGCTTTCTAACTCTAAATCTATTTGGTGTATTGATATCATTCTTTCACCGTAAGAGACAGCAGGCTTTGGTGAACAGTCATGGAAATTTTCAGGTCTCTGTGGAAATCCATCAAAAGATATGACGAGAGAAAAAAAGTGGTTCATTTCAGAGTTTGAAATCTGAAGAAATCTGAGCTTAGGACGAATTTCCTACCCTCAAACAAGTGTAACTCATCTCAGAACGGTAATAGGTGAGAAAAAAATTCTTGAATTGTGAGCGTCAGGAGTGTCTGAAGATATACTGGGACAAGCCTCATGTTTTAACTTCGCTTTGTTAAGGAG
>NW_024108897.1:110000-150000 GCF_013358895.1 Oreochromis aureus
TGAGCAGAAGTAATAACTTAAGGGAAAATATTGGAAAGGTAAAATGATAAGCTGAATAAAAAGGAACATGGTTAAGTCCGCTGAAAACTATTTGTTGTTCACCTGTGAAAAATAAAACAAAAATACATTTAGAAAAAAAAACTAAGAACAGCCAACAGATACACAAAATCAAATATGGATACACAAATCACCAAATACACAGAAAATCAAATATGATTACACAAATGTACAGAGAGAGACAAACACAGACAAACACACAGTCTATGCCAGTCAACCAGTCTGAATATATTATATTTTTATCCACCAATGAGATGCTGCCCTAAAAAAGGTCTTTTGTGTGTTTCTTTCTCTCTCTCTCTCTCTCTCTCCTCTCTCTCTCACACACACACACACACACACACACACACACACACACACACACACACACACACACACAGCAGCAGCAGCAAGTGAACAGGGGCTGTTAACAGCATGTTTCTAGGTCAGTCAAACAGCTGTGAGCTTCTCAATTTGAATCCACCAATCAGAGGCTGTGTGCTTTTTCCCACCAAAACTGGTGCACCAACTGCAGGCTTTTACACACGCAGCACAAAGAGAGACAGGATTTTTGCAGTCTATTTCTCATAGTCAGGATTCCCCTCAAACAAACAGCCATAAATTCCTAACCGTAGGGGCTAAAACAGTCATTCTTAGACCGTTTTGTTCAGAAGAGATGGGGGAATCTTGAAATGTTGACCATTTAAAATACAAATATGAAATATTAAAGATATATGACATAGATGATTGGTTGTCTTAGAAGCCATGAAGGCCCCAATACGCAAATTTGAATGTGCCAGGCCTCAGATATGATTGGTTGTCTTAGAAGCCATATAAAAAGCAGTAAAACTGTACTATGATTTGGTAGAAAAACTATAATTAATCAAAAAATACTATATTTGGCAGAAATACTATTTTTTTAGCAGAAAAACTATATTTAGCACAAATCCTATAAAATGGCAGAAATACTATAATTAAGTAGAAATACTATATTAAGTACAAATCCTATAAAATGGCAGAAATAGTATGATTACTGAAATAAAAAAATAAATACTGAAAAGCAGCAGAAATGCTATGACTTAGCACAATAGTAATAACTTAAATAGAAAAATTGGAAAAGCAAAATGGACAGCTGAAAAAATCCTGAACATGCTAAGGGTCCCTCAAATGTAATTGTGAAAGGAAAAAGAATCGGCAAAAAAATATATATAACAGCCACACAATCACAAATATGGACACATATGGAAACACACATGCACAGAGAGACACACACAGGATCAAATTCAGTCAACCAGTCTAAATATATTGAATTTGAATCTTACAATGAGATCATCCCATAAAAGGCTCTTTCTCTCTCTCTCTCTCTCTCTCTCTCTCACACACACACACACACACACACACACACACACACACACACACACACACACACACAAGATCCAATTCAGTCAACCAGTCTAAATATATTGAATTTAAATCTTACAATGAGATCATCCCATAAAAGGCTTTCTCTCTCTCTCTCTCTCTCTCTCTCTCTCACACACACACACACACACACACACAGATCCAATTCAGTCAACCAATTCAAATATATTGAATTTAAATTTTACAATGAGATCATCCCATAACAAGCCTTTCTCTCTCTCTCTCTCTCTCTCTCTCTGTCACACACACACACACACACACACACACACTCACTCTCACACACACACACACACACACACACACACACACAATCCAATTCAGTCAACCAGTCTAAATATATTGAATTTACAATGAGATCATCCATAAAAGGCTTTCTCTCTCTCTCTCTCTCTCTCCCACACTCTCTCTCTCCCTGTCACACACACACACAATGATCCAATTCATCCCAGTCTAAAAATTGATTTTGAATCTTACAATGAGATCATCCCATAAAAAGACTTCTCTCTCTCTCTCTCTCTCTCTCTCACACACACACACACACACACACACACACACACACACACACACACACACACACACACAGGAGAGAGAAGTAAGTTTCTAGCTCAGTCAAGCAGCCTGGGAGGTGCTGAATTTGAATCCACCAATCAGAGGCTGTACTTTTCTCTCTCGCCAAAACACACACACACACACACACACACACACACACACACACAAAACATAGTGTTTCACACCATATTGTGGTACTACTACATTACAATTCACATTGCCTTGGCTGAGAGGTGGATTGAAAAGATGAAAAGAAACTGGGACTGACAACAAATTCCTCCACTAAGTCTGATACACTTCTTTGCAGTGTTCACGTTTACTAAATTCTCAAACAAATATCCCAAAAGGCGCCACAAGAGGGCACTCCAACACAGAGATGACCTATACACACTGATGCACTCAGTAACAGTCAGCCTCCTTGAATTGGCAGAAATACTGTGATTTAGTAGTAATACTATAACATAACAGATATACTGTGATGTTGCAGACATAGTATGTTTTGCACTACTCATTGGTAGTGAGCAAAAAAATTAGCAATATAAATTACAGGTCTGTGAAAGTGTATAAATTTGTAGTGAAAAAAAAAATGTTGACCAAGGTGGGATTGAACCCACGACCTTTGAGCTGCAGAGCCGTGTCATTACTGATTGCGCCACCTGGAAAGGGTGCAGGGCAGCTGAAAAACAAAGACATCAGCAATCAGAAATAAAGAGATTTCTGTTGAAAACACCTGAAAAAGCTGGGATTTGTGCTGAAAAGGGGTGAAAAAACTCAATTCTGCTGAAGCAGGGGTGAAGAAGAGGTGTTGGACTGTTGAGAAGAGTTAAATAAGTTGAACAGATATGTTTGGGTACAGATACTATGATTTGGTAATAATACTGTGTTTAGCACAACTCCTGAGATTTGATTGAAATAATATGATTTAGAAGAAATATTATGACTTTGTACAAATACAATGTTTTGGCACAAATACCATGATATGGCAAAAATACTATGATTTAGCAGAAATACTATGACTGAGCAGAAGTACTAAGATGTAGTAAAAGTACTTTGATTTAACAGAAATGCAATTATGGAGGGTAATACTTTAAAATGGGAAAAATATTGATACACACACAGATACACAGAGCCTAAAGGGAACAGTATTTGTGCCATGGAGTGTTAAGAAGAATGTGAGGTCCATATTAGAAAAGCTGCTAAAATCCTAAAAGTTTGCAGAATTGTAATAAATGATGAATATGAATTACTTGTCTGTGATAGTGTATTAATTTCTAGGGAAAAAAAATGTTGACCAAGGTGGAATTGAACCCGTGATCTTTTGGGCTGCCGACCGGCGTCATTACCAACTGTGCCACTGGGAAACAGAGCAGTGATTTGGAAAGCAGGGAGATGAACTGTCAGATTTAGATCGCGGTGAGGCGTAAAACGCCGATTTTGGAATTACAAAACGTTGTGTAACTCCAAAACTAGAGTGGGATAAACACAATTCTTGTACTGGGTCAATCAGCAGACTTTGCTGAACTTTCACTGCGATTTTCATTGCTCCTTTTACCTCCGTCACGGAGATATGATGAGAAGAAAGCGGCTTCATTTTCAGAGTTTGAAAATTGAGGAGGACAGATTTCCACCCTCAAACAAAGCGTAATTTATGGCTTAACAGTAAGATGACTGTAAAAACTGCTCTATGATTTACATGAAATACTTTGATTTAGAAGAAATTCTATAATCTAGCAAAAAGCACTACAGCATAGCAGAAGTTATATCACTGAGCAGAATTACTAGGATTTAGCACAAACACTATGATTTGGCTCAAAAATCTTTATTTTGCAGTTGCATTATGATTTGGCAGAAATACTATGAGCAGTAATAATATAACAGTACATAATACTGTTGTTATTTTGTGGAAATACAATGCTTTATCACAAATACCATGATATGGCAAAAATACGTTGATTCAGCAGAAATACTATGATTGAGCAGAAGTACTAAGATGTAGTAAAAGTACTTTGATTTAGCACAAATACTATTATGGAGGTAATACTTTAACATGGGAGAAATATTGATACACACACACACACACAGAGAGCAAAGTGTGCAGAAGCTGTTGAGAGTCTGGGCTTGGTATATCTAGGTCAGCTAAATTGGCTGCACCTGCTGTAATCAACACTTACACACACAGACACAGAGAGAGCTATGGGTTTTCTTCAGTGTATTTCTCACATTCAGGACTCCCCTCGAACAAATGGCCATAATTTCCTAACTGTAGGGGCTAGAATGCTCATTCTAACACCGTTTTGTTCAGAAGAGATGGGGGAATCTGCAGGTCTTCATAATTCAGCGATAAAATATAAATTATTGAAGATATATGACTTGTAATACACTGTAACTGAGTAGAGGCAAAGCAAAACTGCCTTGACTTGCCCTCAAACAATGCTTTCTAACTCTAAATCTATTTGGAGTATCGATATCATTCTTTCACTGTAAGAGACAGCAGGCTTTGGCGAACAGTCATGGAAATTTTCAGGTCTGTGTGGAAATCCATCAAAAAAGATATGACGAGAAAAAAGTGCCTCATTTCCAGAGTTTGAAATCTGAAGACATCTGAGCGAGGGACGAATTTCCTACCCTCAAACAAACCCAATTCATGGCCAAATGGTAATAGGTGAGAAAAGAAATTCTTGAACTGTGAGCGTCAGGAGTGTCTGAAGATATACCGGGACAAGCCTCATGTCTTAACCGCTTTCGTTAAGGAGATATGGCGATTCGAATATGCCTCTCATTACAGAAATCAGCGGTGATTTTGAACAAACTCTCCATTGACTTTCTATGGAGAGTTTTCAGACTTTGTGTTGGTCTGAGGAGATTTGCCAAAATTCTATAAATCTCACAACAATGATAGTGACATTTTCTGAAAGCCAGCAAAAATACCTACGTTTTGATGTATAATTTGTGGAAGTTGGTGAAAATTGAGCAAGTAGCAAGAAGTTGTTCGGACATGAAGAAGACTACGAAACCTACAGTGGCACACTGGAAGCCAAGTGCATAGCAACCATAACAACGCATGTATTTTCTGAAAAATCACAATTTTGCAACTCAAAACTTTAAGAGGCATAAAAATAAAACGGTAAAAGATTTGAAAAAGCTGATTTATTCCTGAATAGCCCAATAATTTGTGAACATTTTAAAGTTTGAATGGTTGTTCTACGTGAAAATATGAAAAAGTAGTTAAGTTTCAAAAAAACAAGCAAGTTTTAGCAGAATTGCGGAAGTTTCCATTCATTTCAATGGGACAAATTAAAGGAAAAAAAACTTAATATTTTAAAAAGTATAACAGTATAAAATACCAAAAGATATAGCGTAAATTAGCAGAAATAGCAGAATAGTTTAAAATTTGAGCGGTGAAAATCGGCTGAAAATTGTGGAAGTAGTTAAGTGCCAAAAAGTGTGTGCGGAAGCAACTAGAATAATAATAATAACTAGAAAAATTTGCATTTCCTGCGAAAATGCAGTGTGGATGCTTTAAAGCTGAAGCTGTCTGCTGAAAATAGTTGAAAATAGCTGAAGAAGCTGAAGAAATCAAAGTCAGTGTTTAAAAAGTTGTTGAAATTTAATAACGTTGCAGAACAACATCAAGTAAACAAAAATGTAATAACTTAGAAGAAATGCAATAACTTAGAAGAAACATCACAATTCAGCAGAAATGTTGTGGTTTACCAGAAGCTACAACTTAGCAGAAATGTAATAATTTAGAATAACATAACATAACATAACATAACAAACAAAAGTAGTGTAACCTAGCAAAAATAATATAATTTAGTAGAAAATTAAAAACTTAGCAGAAATATTACAAGTTATCAGAACTGCTATAATTTTGCAGAAATGTAATAATTAGGCAAAACTGTCAACAGATAACAGCTGAAAAGGCTGAAGTAACCTCAAAGTTACTTTTTAACTGTTAAAATTACCAGAAACACTAGAAAAGGAAGAAAATCAGCCAGCAGATAAACTGATGTGGAACAAAACCAAGGTAAAATTGCAGAGTTTACACAGCTGGTGAAATCTAAAAATGGCAAAAAAACCAAAAAACCAAAAAGAAAACCCACACAAACAACATTTAGGTAATAAATGCACAAGATGCTGCGGTCAGAGATAAAAACACCCAAAAATAATGTTATTGAAATGCCAAAGAGTGGAAGAAAGTTTAGAAAGTAGAAAACCAGTAGTAGAAAAGTAGAACATTCAAATACTTTTAGAAACATATGATACAAAATATTTATTCAGTTGTTTCCAATGATTACAATAATGGCAAACAGAAATAAAAATCCCATTTGGGATAAACAGAAAAATATTAATAGAAAATGCAAATCAAATGAATCTAACATCTATACAAACAATTGAAGCATCTGTTGGAATTGTGAACATATCCTTGTTTGCCATGTTTATGTTTATGGCCCTAAGATGCTTGACACATGATAGGCTATTAACTGCAAAAATATACACATATGCGCATATCATAAGTGAGAGACAAAAATATATCCTCTGATTTGCTGGAGTTTTGTGTAAATACCATTTGGCAAGGATAAACAACATGTTCCAATGCCACATTAAAAATTTTCATAAGCTTCATTTTTCAATTAGTTTACAGTTTCCTGATTTTATGATAAATGTGGTACCAATCTACAAAATACTGTCGAAATGAAGTCCACATTGTGATATATTTGAGGTGTGAGAGTCACACAGCTGAACAATCGATGTGCATATTTAAAGAAACAGGGATCAAATAAAGAACATTATTGTGGAATAAATTACAGTGAAAATAATCACTGCTGCGTTATAGAGTGACTTATGATGAGGTATTAATTGGGTTAACTTTACCTTTAACAGCTTTTCTCATAGTGCTGTGACCAGGATGAAATCCATCATAAAGTAACTGTAAACAGTAGAACCATTAGCATGAATGTTATGGTTCTACTCTGATCAAAACTCAAGTCAGCTGTGTGACCTGATATAAAATGATAAAGAGGAACACATATAAATGGATGTGACCTTTATGAACTTTTCAAAATGACTTTATATGTCTGACCCATTATCTATATATATTAGAGCAGATGTGGAAAACCACTGTTAGACCTACTCTATACTAATGTAGTTACTGACACCCCATACTGAGGCAGGATTCATACAAACACACATTATTTATTCTCTTAAACATTTTCTTTTTCACATTTTGAGATTGTGTAATTTCTATAAAGAATATGTGTAATGGTTCAATAGATATAGTTATTTAAATGTCCATAATAATCACATGATCATTTTGTACATCCTACAATTCAAGATTTAGAGCTGTGTGTTTGTATGAATTCAGCTTGCTATACTTATAGACTTAGATATATTAATCCACTATTTACCCAAACAATGTAACTTGTTTGGGTAAATAAAATAAGTTAATCCTACAAAATAATTATTCAACAATAAAAAAAAAAAAACACAAAAACATCTAGACATTAATCCAGAGTTCAGTTTCATATGTCTGATATTGTTTGTTAAATCTGGTGACACAAACACAGTCAAAAATTCATTGCTAGCGTGACATGTGGTCCTTTTTGTCTTTGACCAATGATATGCTGGTTACTTGGACCAGTTTAGTATTTCCTGTCACAGAGGAATGTTAAATCAAAAGACAAAACTGAAAAAAAATATGTTAATTGCAAACATGTTTTGCTTAGTCAAATGATTGAAATCACTTGAAACTGTCACCTTAAAACCTCATTGTAAATATCATCACAAACAGATGTTTTCCACACAGTTAACAAAGCTCCACCACATCTGATAACTGCATATAAATGTAAAAGAAAAAATAAAAATAAAAAATAAAACAATTAACACAAGGAAGACTTTTGATTTAATAACTAAGCTTAAAATAAGTGTTACCTTTGAATATTTGTGGGAAAAATCTGATGCTACCCCAAGAATACAAAGCCACACTGGAAGCGATAACAGGCTTGCAGCCCTCTGTCTTCCTGGGTGAGGTGCCTGATCAGTAGCAGTGAGTTGACAGAAGTCGGTGTCTGTAAGGGTGGCCAAGCACTGATACTCTGTCCACTTGCGTAGAGTCTAAGAAGCTGGAATGCAGGCACACTGTACGAGCTTGTTCTAAAAAATACAGAAAAAGGAACATTTTATTTGTGTTAACTAGAAATAAGTTATAAAATGAACAATGTTGAAATACCTTATAGGTGCTGCAGGCCACATAACCAGAATCCAGAGCAATCTCACACTCACATGATGGTGAGGAAAGACATGAGCTCTGCAATGAGGTTTGAATGTTTCAGTTGGGACAGTGAAGAACTCAGAAGACAGCAATACCTGCACAGAGAGACAGAGTAGAAAAAGCATAGATTTGTAATCCATAATGTGAATTAAAACTCAAAAAGTGTTAACAAGTATAATCATTTGAGTGTGTAATTCTTTATGCAATAAACAGGATTTAAATTAATTAAATGAATTAAAAGCACTGACATTTTTTTAATCAAAGATAAAGAATCATACCTCTCTCTGCTCTGAGGATCACTGAGCATCTCTGACAGGAAATACAGTTTCCTCAGTATGAGTCATCATTGATGGTCTCAGAGGTGTGTAGTGTGGCAGCATGGTGATGGTCTCCAGATCAGGCAGGAGGTCAGGTGATGGGTGTGTCATCTTCTCCACTGAAGACACACTGGTATGGCAGTTCATAACACAGCAGTCTCCTTGTGGCATGTAGTTATCTGTGCAGTCCAGCACTGATGGATCAGGTTTGGCTCAGCAGTTCATGAAGATGGTGTTAAGATGTTGTTGTTTCAGCTGAGGATGGTGAAGTTCGAAGGTTTTCCCACAAAGGAGACAGGACTGTGTGTGCCCTGTCTGAAAAAATACATCTACAAAACATAAAGTGCTTTTAACACCACCAACCCACCCTCCCACCCACCATCTCAGCCCCAAGTGTCTATGTAATGCTGGTATGGGGTGTCAGTTACTAAATCTAATTAGTGCGTCAAGCGGGGCTACACCTAAAGCCCCGCTTTCTGATGTCTTTAATTAGCAGCTTTTTCCAGCTGCTCAGAGAATTCTGACTTGGCCTTTATCCACCCAAACCCAAACCCACCGGATAAAGGCCAAGTCAAAAAAATAGATCAGAAACTTTCCATGTACTTCTAAATCGGTTTTTATACATATTCTGTAAGCTATAAAAATGTTTTCTCTACATAATGAATCATTATAGACATCTCTGGTAGCCTAAAGATAGTTTAAAACTTTTAACATTTTTACCTGTAAAACATGATAAGCAAAACCTCATTCATCCCAAAAACATTTGATTCTACAAAATTTACTATAATCAAGAAAATATAATTGTCTGTTATTATTCATGTGACCCATAATAAATACCTGCATTTATCTGGGATTTATTTACTATTTCTATTTGAAAGCCCTTTGAGGAAGCTCTCGTTTGTTGAGCTACATCGTCACAGTAAAAAAGTATCAAAAAGGAGATGACAATTAACATCCATGAAAAAATGCATTAGTAGATTTAGTCATTTAAAACATGAGAATAAAAATAAATTATGTCCGTTTAATACTTTTTGCAGCATATTTCAGATCTGAGCTGCATGATAACAGAAAGCAGATCTCCGGCTCTGCATGAAGTACAGCCATGATTTGGTGAAATGATTAATAACATTGCAATAAGAAAGGGTCTTCTTACAGACAGAGTAGGAAGACAATATGAGAAATATAATTATTCAATGAAAAATCTTTTCATGCTCTACAAAAATAAACTCTGTAACAAACATGATCTGTAATTGTTTCAAAACTCACCAGGCGACTTCATGATTGGCTGGAGGACAGGACACAAAACACAGGGTTGTGGTAACTGTAATATGTTCTCAGGACACCTGAATAGAGACTTTTCTGTGGCTGAGAAACAAAAATGAGGTCAAGCAGGGTGTTCTTGTCTGTAGTGGCAGAAGTGATCAGCTGTGAATACCCTCTCGACTGAAACTGCTCCAGAATCTGTTTCCTTCCACTCTGTAACTGGTTCTCATTAAAATCTCCACACACAATTATTGGGTGACAGTCCATTATTTCAAGTGAATCTAAAAGACTTACCAGGTTTTGCATGAATGGTGTCAAACTGTAGTCAGGAGGTCTGTACACAACCGCAATGAGCGCGGGGAATGGAGCCTGAACCTTTAACACTAAGAACTCAAGATCAGTGACATTATGCAGATACTGTTTTACCTGAACCTGAAAATGATTCCTCAAATACACAACAACTCCACCACCACTTCTGCTGGCCATGTGAGGAAAGTTTGTGTAGGACACATGTCTGTTGCGTTTGAACATGGTGTAGCCGTCAAATGAAGACTGTCTGCAACAAAGGGCCTTGGAGGTGAGACTCTGTGAGACACAAAACATCTGCTAAACACATTTCATGATGACTCTTGATGTCACTGATGTGAGATGGCAAACCCTCCGTATTGTGATGGATCAGTGTAAGAGTGTCAGGTCTGCTGGCTGTTTCTCTGACCTGAAGAAGAGGCATCATTTCTTCAACATTGGCTTGTCTCATGGTTTGGGCGCTGCAGTTACCTCGGGATTGGCATAAATCTTGTTCTCATCCAAGTCCTGCAAATAGAGTCCACTGAGAGGCGTCACCCTGCTGAGAGCAACATAAGCCATACCTGGTTCAAAAATGTTCCTCATTGAAACTACAGCTGTCTGTGTTGTAAGACCCTGAGTTTTGTGGTGTGCAGGCGAATGCTAGCTTTACAGGAAACTGTCTGCGTGCCGCTCCTTTAAACTTCAGACTCTCCTCTGCTCTCTCAATGTAAACCAGATCATCAGATGCTGCATTAGCTTTTGCGGTTGTGTCTCATAGGCTGCGGTTGTCCATTCTGAGCCCCAGTTTAATTATTTGTCCATCATTTTCAGATCTCACCACCTTTATCAGTATACCAAAAGCACCATTGACTAAACCGTTTAGTGTGTCCAAGTTTCTGGTCAGCATCACTCGGGCTCCTTCAGCAACATTCAGGGTGTCGGGTAAATCATTTTGCCCACCTGTAAATGGTTTGTCTCTTCGTGCCATTCTGCCTGTACGTTTATCCTTCTGGAAATCGTCTGCATTGATGATTATAATGTTTGAATGAAGCTTCTTGGCGTATCTGTGTTGTGGGATTCAACATTCTTGTTGGTGGCATAAATGTGTAAGACCTCAGTTGGACATTCTTCTGGTGCAGTCACAGCCTGTGACAACAAATCTCTGTCGCACTGAGAAAGCTCATCTGTCTTTTCTTTGATTCTAATCCTGTTCAGCATCTCTGCAAAGGCCACATCATCTTTCTGACGCATGATCTCTGTTAGAGTGATCATCTGAAAATGTTCCTGCCATAGGTCAATCTGTTCTGGATCATAAACACAGAGAGGCTTAGACTGTCGCACTGGTGGCAGCTGGTAAAAATCTCCAACAGCTAAAACTGACATTCCACCAAAAGGTCTCTGAGTGCCTTTGATTTGTTTCAGTCTTGCATCCACATAAGCAAAAGGGTTTTGAAACCATTGAAATCTCATCAATAACAATAATTTCAGCATTCATAAGCTCAGATCTGACTTCATCCAGTTGGTTACCAAGTCCTTGAATGGGTGGTTTCAGACTCCTGGGTAGTTTGAGTGGGGAATGTAATGTAGAGCCATTGATAGAAAAAGCTGCTGTCGGTAAATGGCGTCAGTAAAACAGTTGGATTTGATATGTCAGCTTCTTCTGCATTAGCAGGGGAGTCTGCTCAGGATCTTTGATGCTTCAGAGTGAATACATTTAATCAGATGTGACTTTCCAGTTCCTGCACCACCGTTGATATAGAAGAAAAATGGATCTGGGTTTAAACCACAAACTCGCTGAATACACCAGTCTCTTATAGCATAGAACACGCAGGCCTGCTTCTGGTTCAGATTCTGATACATTACACGTACCACGGCTGGATCGACTGCAGGTTGTTCTCTGATGGCTTTGATCTCTGTTACAGCATCAGACTGGCGACTGTAGTGGGGACATTCTCCTGTTCGTTCTCATCATCAGAATGTCTCTCAGGAAGATTCTCATCACATTGCAACCTCACAACTTCAGATTCAGGAGCAAGATTACACCATTCATCGATCACAACATCCCTATTCTGTTCAAACTCTTCCAGTGCACTCTCAATATCCTCAGAGTTCTTCTCATACTTGTCTTTATTTCTCTTCACAACCCTTTTCACAGACTCACTGTGGTCTGAACATGGAAGTCGTACAAAACCCGAGTTGTAGAAGGACTGATAGGTTTGGAACCCTCGTGGTTTCAGTTCCTGCTCTGATCTGTGTGGAAGGTAAAGTCTCAACAGTCGTCCATAATATTGCTCAGGATCGTTTTCCTGTGAACAGTGGTAATACCTGATTATAGCTGGTTTATCATTCTTTCGCCTTAGTACAAATCCAAGCTGGTTAAGAAGAGAAGCACATCTTTTCCTTCATTTGGACCACTCACCAACCGGCACAAGGCAGCAAAATCAGCCAGTGACATTTCCTCATATTCTGGTGTCTCAGGTCTTGATTTGTATTTATCACTCAAACTTGTCATCCAAATATTACAACTGTCATGTGTTGTGGATTCAGGTAGCTCATCGGGCGACTCATTTTACTGGGTTATCATCTGTTGGTACAAATACAACACTGCGGGAACATTTTTTTTTTTTTTAGGCCACAGACTCGAGTCACACACTCCTGTGCGCTGATTTCTCTCTTTTTGAGTAAGCCTGCATCACAGCTCTCATTTCATCACATTCATTGACCGTGTTCTTATCAGAGTTGTCAATAACTGTCTTCAGGTATTCAGAGGCCAGATTCTTTCTTCGTTATATATTTACAGAGGTATTCTATACATGAATAGGCATTCAATATTAACGAGACATCTAAATTAGAGTTCAGGCTTCAAGCAGGTGTGGGTTGTAATTGTTGATCCAACAGTCCTTTGGGTCACGTTTCAGAATAAAGCTGTTTTCTTGTTTATGTCTTGGAGGCATTGCTCATACTCATTCATTGTCAAGTTGCATCGTGACAGAATCTGCTCTATGGTGAGAGAAGCAGCTTCAGGTTCCTTCAGCAGGGTCAACAAAGGTCTGAGTTTGGCTTTTGCAGCTTCAGTGTCTGAATCCTCATCCTGTCTCACAATCATTGTTCTTGTGGCTGGTGGTTTGGAAACCCAAATCTACAACCAGAGTTTACACTCTTAAAGCATGTTTTTTGTGTGGTTTTGCTGTGCTTTTGTAGTTCAGCGACTTTTTTTGTGCAGTTCAGGTTGTTTTCTGGATCAGGGAGTTGAGCTGAGATGTATCTGTCCACAAAGTCACAGACAGTTTGGTCATCATCCACATCTACTACTACCTTTTCTCGAATCCACAGCAACATGTGTATATCACGGACTACCTCTGTGCTGGAACTCAACTCTGTAAAAGTAATCAATGATTTCACCAAGGGGCTGTGCAGGAGAAAAAAGCAAATCTCTGAACAAAGCCTCAACACGCTTATCAAACATTAGCATGGTGGTTACTGGATTTGATCTTAGAATTTCACACTTTTCTGACCAGTCCAGGGCTTCAAAATCAACCTCTTCACCTTGTTGTCTCTTTATAGCTTGAATCACTTCAGGCCATCTCATCTCAGCAGCAGAGAAAGTGACAAAGAACTGAGGTGTTCCTATTTGACGGACCATACTGAATAGATCTTTGGTGGTTTTCTGCCAGTAAGCTGGAGTTCCTCTGGTGGCTGCATAAATCTGATTGCATCTTTATTTCTTACCAGCTTCTCTACTTCTGTCTTACTTTGTAACATTCCTGATGTGATTTTGCGTCCATCTTTGGTCATAGTTTTACCTTTCCTTAGCTGTATTGTCATGCTGGAATTAGCCAGGTGTATTTCAGTGACAAACTGTGAGAAAAACAGGTAATTTGTGTCTTTAGCAAATCTTGCATCAATGTTGAAAAGCCTTGACTTGAAGTAAGCACTTGGTGTGAGTTTAAGACATCTCTTTTCATCAGTGTATTCTGACCAGTAGGAAACTGCACAGGAAATGCCATGGCTTCCAAATGAGGAGTTCTGAAGAAGCTAACAGGATTGTTTCTTTCTGCAGGCGCCACACAATATGTGTTATCACTGAAACAGAGAATCTCTTCTGAAATGTCTACAGGCTGCAGACAACTTTCTGAAACAAAACCTCCATTGTTCAAATCACTTTCTGGTTCCTCTGGATTGATTTCCTCTGGTTGTTCATCACAGGATTGCATATTAATATCTTGTTCACTTTCAGACTCACTTTCGCACAAAGGGCATCTTTTTCATAGTTGTCAATTTCCATTAAATCTGCTTCATTATAATCATCACTTGCCATGCTGGCTTCATCACTGCTGTCATCATCAGGTAACGTTGGATCACAAAGCAATGCATCATCTCTGATAACAATATCTGTGTACTGTGGATGAATCTGTTTCAGTTTACGCGGGGCTTGGATCAGTTTAGACCAGGTGACAGTCTGGAACAGCTGATGGCCTTTGTAGCACAGTCGTCTTTTCAGCTTGATCCTCATTATCTGCGATTGGTTTCTGGGCCTCGGTAAACAGTCAACTGTTTGTTGGACTTCAGATGGTACACACACCACATTACCACGTATGAGTCTTTGTCTGCCCTTTGGAAGTGGAATAATCTTTGCAAATGGGATGCATTTGGCAATCAGATGTCTCTCAGAATGTTGAGATCACACAATTCAGCTGGAATATCCTGCAGTTCTAAACCATTGACAGCAGCAAGCCTTGGCATGCGTCCACTTTTGAGGGAACTGTGACACGTGTGACAGATATACTCCTTTTTTCTCTCAACAGGGAAGCTGCAGTGATCATTACATGCTTCATCACACATATGAACAAATTTACCAGTTAGACACTGCTGAGCTACAGTTTGGTGTTTTGAGTAATTTTCTCTTTTGCAGATTTTCACCTGATTAGGAAAAGAAGCTTTTAGACAAACAGTACAAACATAAGATGGTGCTGACTTAATGTTTGATCTGAAGCGAGATATGGCCTCATTCATTAAACTGTTATCTGGATGACACTGTAAACTTTCAGCTGGTCGATGCATCTGGCGATATTTTCTTTTTATGTTCACTGCACATCTGATATTATGCATCTGTCTAAAAGAAAAAACCGTTCAATATTTTACTCTCATTCGTTCTCTCATATTGTCCTTGTGTTTCTGCTGAAATTGTCTCTCTTCTCCATAACGTTTAGTGATGTCGATCGTTTTTCTGTTTAAATTCTTCACTTTCTTTATATAGATTATATACATATGACCTCATGTAAGCTTTATGTTTCTCTCTGAATCCAGCACAAGTTCTGTAATTTCTTCTTATCGTTCCTTCTGCTGTTCTTTGAACATAGGAGATTGTCTATAAGATTCTTTATATGTTTTCTCATCGTTCCTTCTGCTTTTCTCGGAAAATGGGAGATTCTCTATATGTTCTTGTTATCGTTCCTTCTGCTTTTCTCGGAAAATGGGAGATTCTCTATATGTTCTTGTTATCGTTCCTTCTGCTTTTCTCGGAAAATGGGAGATTCTCTATATGTTCTTGTTATCGCTCCTTCTGCTTTTCTCGGAATAAAGAATCTTCTTTATACATCCTTATAACACGTTCTCTTTTTCTCTCTCTAATTTTAGCACTATCTCTATAGATTTTTCTCAAATGTTCTCTCTGTTTCTCTCTATATGTAGCATTGAGTTTATACAGATTATTTTGTACACACTCTTTTTCTTACTGTGATCAGAATCACGAGACTTTCTACTACAATCTTTTTCTTTGCCTTAAAGCTTTCATCAAAAGTGTATGTCTGTCTTTCTTTCTTTTCTCATTTTCCTTTCTCTGTGGTAGTTTTCTTGGACCAATAATCGTCTCTAATCTTTCTCCTTTGCTGTTTATTATGCTTTAACAGTTTATGTAAAAGTTCCTCTGTTGTCTCAGTTAAACAGGAGGCAATGTTTAAATCATTCTGAGGAACAGATTCTTTTGTTACCTGAGTGTCTCTTACAGAAGATGCAGAGGTTTCTATTTCTAAATAATCAGAAGGACGATTGTTCATCTCAGCAGCTGGCTCATTTGAATAATCCACTCTGGATGACATCACTTCAGTGGCTAAAGTGTCGGTCACAGTTTTCTGTGTCTGCTCAGTGGATTTTGGGTTTTCAAATTCAGGTTCATTTAAAGCTGGTGCTGGAACAGTTGTAGCTGTTTGTCTGTTTTCATCAGCATCTCTTTGGTCAGCTGCGTTTTCACTGTGGAACTCGACAGGCTGTAGCTCATAAGTGCAGGTTGGCGCGATGCTAAACATTCGGTACAAGCGTTTGATCCTGTCAATCATGTCGTTAAGGCGTGTGAATTTTAACATAACTGCAGTTCCACCACTTACAGCTAGCGACAATGGCATTCCTGTAGACTTACGTGGGTGAGGGTCAAAGTATGCGTATTCACCTGAAGTCAGCCTGCAAACTGCAATGACTGTTCCTCCCATGACTAGCAAAGCATAGCGAACCGCTGAAGCCAAACACTGTAGTCCCTGTTCAAGGCTCGGAAGGTGAGCTGTACCATCAAATGTGCCATAATGAGCAAACTGAGACATGTCCACTTGATACTCGTGTCTGCGGCTGGGTGACCACTGTGGGAAGCTCATCACAGGCTAGAAACACGCTGTTCACAAACCTCTTTCTGGCATCTGAATACACGGCATGGCCTTTGTCCAACACACGGTTAAGATCGGCTCTGGTAATGAATTCATCCTCGTGTAAGAATGAGAGGAAAACCAAACTGTTCGCCATGCATTGCTGATTCCTGTACTTTCCATACTTAGCAGAAGCCTGGCTTGGGATGCACAGATGCTACTCACTCGTGGATGAGTTTCACTGTTTGTAATCTGTACATGAGACGGTCCTGGGTTTCTCCATCACACTGCGTTTGCATAGTTACCTGGGGTTCAGTCTGGATTACCTGCTGTACTTTAGCATTTGGCACAGATGATGAGCAAACACCTCTCTTTACCACATCTGCATAAGACACTGCAGCTGTCTGAGCACTGCTCTGCACTTCTGGACTGGGAATACTTGCAACAGACACCTTTACCTCCTCACCACTCTGAGAAACATTTACCTGTTCCTTCTCCTTTTGCCGTCTAAGCTTCTGGGACAGCGACCTTTGACCTTTCCTTGGCATTTTGTGCAAGTACAAACTGGACCTTATATTTATACACAAATGTAAACAAAATTCAACCTGTATACACTGAAAAACTAATCTATTAAATGGAGAAATGTAAAACTATACAAATGGTAAAGTGTTCTTATAACTATGTAATTGATGTAAAGGCTGACTTAAATACAAACTCTATATAAAACTTATTGAAAGTTCTTTAAAAACAGTTTTATTGTAGCTTTTCAAAAACTGTATATTGTTACTTCTATTTTTTTAACCAGACTGGATAACAAATAGGTCTATACTTCTGTAAAGCAATATACAGAATAAATCTCAACAATCAACAGTCTATAATAAAACTCTTAACTTTTAAGTAGACTTTGTGTAAATCTTTAAGATATCTAATATTTTAAGCAAATATGAGTGATGGTGTGGTGATCAGATGACAGGCGATGAAGATTCTTCAGCTGGATGTTCTGCAGCAGTCAGGAAACAGGAAGTCTGGGTTCTCAGGGCAGCCTCTAGATGACAATTGTAACTGAATACTTACAGAGTGACAAAAAGGGTTTGTCCTTAAATAATAATAGTATAAACTTGCAGTCAAATGTTATAGCCAATGAAACAGACTTGAAAAATATATTTGAATCAATTTATTATCTATGTGAATATAACAGTCTGAATGTATGTATTACAAAATAACCAGATTATCTTATTACAAATAAACCTTGAAAAAGGTGTGTATTTTATATAATTTATCAAAGTAACTGCACACGTAAGCCAAGCTATCAGTGTTTATTCAAAGTGTAATGTAAAAATTAAAATGACAAATGTGGGACTGTGTAAGTAGTTTCTACTGTGAGTTCTACTGTAGTGTAATTCTACTACTGTAATTTCAAGTTTCTACTTGTGATTTCCAGCAAAATGACTGGATGTGAGAGAGTTTAACGACAGGAAAGATGGAGCAGTGAGAGCAGAGATCTCTCAGAATTCTGAAAACAGATCGGCGAAGTTCTGGTAACTTCAATTCAAAAACTTAGATTCTGGTAAAACTTGATTTCAAGTCACAGGATTGCGTTTCAACTCAGGTTCAAGCTTGTCAACTTAGATAGAGCTCATGGCGGAGAAATGATAGAAGATAGAATGGCTTGTCAAAAAGATGGAGCAGGGAGAGGGAGGTGATAGGACAGACTGAATTGCTTGTTAATGATAGAGGAGAGGGTATTCTGCAGCAGGTCACCTGTAAGACAGAAAGAGACTGGAATTAGGCATATTTTCAATAAACATGGCTTCCAAGTATTTTTCTGACTATAAAGGCACATTTAAAAGCCTTTAATTTTCTCAAAAAATCAACAGTTTACCGTATGTATTAATTCTGGCTGTGCTTGCTGACCTCAAACCAATTTTATGTGTTTACACGGCTCAAACATCTGTCAAAATGTTTAATACGACTTTGGAAAGCTACAAAGCTGCAGCGCTTGATGGATTGTTGGAGCATTACAGCTACAGTAGTCAGGTGCCTCGCGGAGTAATTCCTATTGTCCTTAAACATAATATTATGGTGTGTGTATGAGAATCTGGCACCTGTTTAGAGACATGCGTCTGAAGCAGATTTCAAACCGATCAATCCATGAAGAATTTGATAGATTTGTGGAAGAGGACTGAACAGAAAAAGTTAGTGTATTGTTATGTGTTACCACTGAAAAATGTTGAGAGTTACTGTGAATGAGTTGAATAGTTTGAGTTATCTGAATATTTGGTTAGCTGCATCGCCTTATAACCCGAAAAATACAGTACATTACCGTTAACATAAAAGTAAACAATACTGTTTCTACATATTTCAGTCACATTTGGGGTATGTTTAATACACAGCCATAAGCACTCCACTAAATCTAGGACATACTTATAATGACCGATTTAAAGGCCTAATTAAAAATATATATGACCATAATTTCTTTGTAGATCATTTAACCATAAAATACAGAAATGAATGCTGTATCTGTGCTTTTGATTGTTTCCAGTCATCAACAAAATCTTTAATTATAAAGACTAATTCAAGAGCAGTTTTCAGACAGTGACTTAATTATTGAAGGAAAGAAGCTTTTGAAATCCACAAGGCCCTATTTGAAGACTTAATTGTACCTAAACTGCTGTTCATGAGCTGCTCTAATGTGAAAAAATATGTGCTGCTACAATAACCTACGGACCTCTGTGGGTCTGGAAATGTTTACACAGACTTTACTAGGATTTGATGACTTTTGATGATCACCAATAGCTGTGCTCACTCACACCACTACACTGAATCTCCTATCATGAGAAACATTTCCCAGCACTGCACCTCAGAAAAACCTTTACTTACCAGACTTGAGGCGATCAGATCAGCAGTCTAGAAAGGAAACAATTCATCAGATCACTGTTAGATGATTCAGACTGTTGAGCCTCTTCACACACAATCAATTTACTGTGACACAAATTAACTAGTAAAATCCTAAATTACTTTAAGCTTTTTAAGTTTACTGTAGTCTGAAGAGGAGATAATTGAACTGCAGGGTCTCACATGGCTTTAGCATGTGTAATAAAAAGCATTATTACTACAGAAATGCAAAGAACAGGCACCAATATTTGTTGGCACAAGTGCAGGATACACCAAATATTTCCTACACAGAAGCCTTGTGGCTCAAACATTTTCTACAACAGGTCAGTGCTAATAAAGTGTGAAAAATCAAAACTTTTAATGTCCTTTCAGGTTAAAAACATTAAATACAAAGTAATTCTTGTAATCAGAAGCAACAGAAAACCTCATCATGTTTTACATGATGAGGTTTTATATAAATATTGACATGTTACAATAACAGAGGTGCAGAATGTTTGTGATTAAAATTAAATGTCCTAAAATATTACACTAAAAAGTCCTTTCATTGTACCCGTTGCTAGGAATATTTATGTATTTTGCAATGTCCTTTTGGCAACATTTCTATTTAATTGTAAAATCATTATATTCACTAAATAAGTAATAAACTAATTAGACACACTGGCTGTAATTTACCTAACAATGTCCCTCACACCTCTGGTTCTCTTCGTTTTATTATTGCTTAACTGTTAAAGCTATTACTTATACCGAGTGAGGCAAAGTACTTCTACAGTGTTCTGACTTTAATATAATACATCAGCAGAATTTGAGAGACAATATGAATCAATACCTGTGCAGCTCTTAAGTGTTTGAGCCACCACTTATACGGACTCTCCTAAAACACTTTCATTGTTTTGTCTGCTACTTAAATCCACAAACATAAGGACAAAATGAACACCTGGATAAAGACATCTGACATTTAACTGTTTGAATTCAATAAGCCATATGAAATTTAAATCATACATAAATGGGCTACTAAACTTCAGGGACATTTTCAGGGACAGTCAGAGGCCCTGTGTGGGGGCTTTGCTGCTACAGGTCACAAATCTTGTGTTTTTTGCCAATCAGTAAATGGAAGCGTATCACAAAAGTCAAACTACTGTATGTAAGTCGTCAAATGTGCTACACAATGCCAGGTTCATACTGCTTCAGTTACAATCACTGTTAACTTACCAGCAAAGGCAAAACCAAAGATCTCGTTCACTCTGTGTAACAAAGACAAAGCACAAAAATACAGAATGAGACAACTCAAATCAGCATCAGAGTCAATACTGCATCACTCTGTGTAGTCAAAAGATTCAGTACACTTCTTTGTTTACCACAGCAACAAACAACTCACCTCTTTTTCTACACCTTATTAAATATTACTGTCTTCATTAAGGTAAAATGTGGTTTCATCCATTTGTAATAAGCCACACAAGTTTCTCAGTTATGTGATAGCTCTATTAGTTTGGTGCTATTAGATAACACAGTAGATTTCATAAGCAGTGATTTGCTACACCTAGCACTGCACACTTTATCAAATTCTGACATCACAATTTCAAAGCATGAACAATCACATAAATGAAAGCTTGGATGATATTTTTGTAGGCTTCAACATTTGAGTTGGTCTGCATTCAAATTCTGCTTCTAAAAATATTACCTGCACACAGTATCATTTAATATGCTGTTGTTTTAAATATCTACATATCATATTTATAATATTAATGGTGCACTGCTGCATTTTATTTATTTGAAGGTGGCCTTTTTTAGATTTCATTAATTTTTCACAAAGTGAGAAGTTAAACAGAGCTGCAGGTGTAGGTTTTATTTTAAAAAAAAACAACCTGTACAAACAAGTGTTTGTTAAACAGTTCTTAAAATTTAACTAAAAAACTAAAATTGATTAATTAAAAAAACTTCTTCTTGTTAAGAAATGTCATTATTCTTATATTATGTGTTTTATCCTCACTCTATTGCTCCCTTCTGTTAATTAACCCACAACACAGACACACCGGCACAGGCACGTGACTCTTTTCTCCCGGCTTTCAGTCAGAGGCGGTAAAATGGCTCCTTTGAAGTTGCCGACCCTGCTGCTCCAGCAGCTAATCAGTGGTTCTAAAATGGCGGCTCATTACCTTACAACCTATAGAATGAGGCCGTTTTAACTGACTGATTTGTGAAGAGGAGAACTAACTTCAGCTTCCTAAGAGACTCAGAAACACTAACACACTGAATGAACCAAATACAACACAATAACTGTATTAAACAATCAAATGAACCATATTAATTTCACACTAGGCCTATAGGAGCTAGGCTAGGCGTTAGCGCTTAGGGGCATACCAAACACTCCTTTTAAATACTAAAATTACAACGTTTCACTAAAAAGCAGCCATTGTGTTACTTTAACATGACTTATACTTGACTGGCTTCATAACTCACTAACAACAACTCGGTAAATCACTCAAACAGCTTATAGACATTTTATTTCAGAGAAGAGAGACAGAGAAGCAGGCTTACCGGCAGGGATGGAGCAGAGACTGGGCGGAGATTAAGGAGTCAGCCAGAGACATAAAAAGAGGCATTCACGGGTGGTGGGAAACTTTGCCATTACACAAAATTGGCATTGAAAGCGTGAAAAATATATGTAAATTTAAATATTATTATACTAGATTTTTTGCAACAAAAAACAACATGCAGAAATTTAATTCTATAAGTTCATTAAATGTTTCAAACAGGATTCTGTGAATTTGAAATAATGGTTAAAAGACATAAATAAACATAAGGTCAGTATGTTAAAATGTACTGTATTATACATAGATAGATAGATTTATGTAACTGACTGCAGTAATAAGAACAGTCTTCAGGACAGTAGGAGCTGCAGAGGCTCATCTCACTGCTCTGCAGGACTCAAGAGGTTCAGGAGGTCCTTTAACCCCACTGCCATGAGACTTTTTAACAGTGACCCCTGAGTGTTCAATGCACATTTATTTCTTTTTTCTAAAACATAATGGTTGTAATCATATAAATTCCCCTTGTGGGACTAATAAAGGTATATCAAATATCAAATTGATGAATATGAATTAGTGGTCTGTGATAGTGTATTAATTTGTAGGAAAAAAAAACATGTTGCCCAAGGTGTAATTGAACCCACGACCTTTGGGTTGCAGACCTGTGTCATTACCAACTGCGCCACTGGGAAGAGGCGGCGCCTGGAAAACAGGGTGATGAGCAGTCAGAATTAGATTGCGGTGAGGCGAAAAAACGCTGTTTTTGGGTTACAAAACGTCGTGTAACTCAAAAACTAGGTGGACTAGAAGCATAATTCTTGTACTGGGTGAATCAGCGGACTTTCGTGTACTGGCTGTGATTTGCATTGCTCTTTGTACATCTGTCGCTGAGATATGACGAGAGAAGAAAAGGCAGACCTCAGATATGATTGGCTGGCTGGGAAGCCGTGCAGGCCCTGATATGTAAATTTTATATGTATCAGTCCTCACAGAGGATTGGCTGCCTGGGGACCTGGCAGAAATATATACAAATAGTATGATTAAGCATAAATACTACATTTAGTAGAAATACTATGTTTTAGCACAAATACGATAAAATGGCAGAAATACTATAATTAAGCAGAAATACTATATTTGGCAGAAACACTATATTTAGTACAAATCTTATGAAATAGCAGAAATAGTATGATTTAGCAGAAATGCTGTATTTGGCACAAATCTCATAAAATAGCAGAAATAGTATGATTTAGCAGAAATACTGTATTTAGCACAAATACTGAAAAGCAGCAGAAATGCTATGATTTAGCACAACAGTAATAACTTATAGAAAAATTGGAAAAGCAAAATGGACAGCTGGAAAAATCCTGAACATGCTAAGGGTCCCTCAAATCTAATTGTTAATTGAAAAAAAAAAAATCAAGCAAAAAAAGTATAACAGTCACACAATCACAAATATGGGCACATATGGAAACACACATGCACAGAGAGACACACACAGGACCAAATTCAGTCAACCAGTTTAAATATATTGAATTTAAATGATATAATAAGATGCTCCCATCAAAAGGCTCTCTCTCGCTCTCTCTCTCTCTCTCTCACACACACACACACACAGCCTAAAGGGAACAGTATTTGTGCCATGGGTGTTAACAAGAATCTGAGGTCCATATTACAAAAGCTGCTAAAATCATAAAAGTTTGCAGAATTGTAATAAATGATGAACATGAATTAGTGGTCTGTGATAGTGTATTAATTTGTAGGGGAAAAAAAACATGTTGCCCAAGGTGTAATTGAACCCACAACCTTTGGGTTGCAGACCTGTGTCATTACCAACTGCGCCACTGGGGAAGAGGCGAGGCCTGGAAAACAGGGTGATGAGCAGTCAGAATCAGATTGCGGTGAGAGGCGAAAAACCCGTTTTTGCAGTTACAAAACGTCATGTAACTCAAAAACTAGGTGGACTAGAAGCATAATTCTTGTACTGGGTGAATCAGCGGACTTTGGTGTACTTTGACTGTGATTTGCATTGCTCTTTGTACATCTGTCGCTGAGATATGGCGAGAGAAGAAAGGGCAGGCGCCAGATATGATTGGCTGGCTGGGAAGCCGTGCAGGCCCTGATATGTATTTGTATGTATCAGTCCTCACAGAGGATTAGCTGCCTGGGGACCTGGCAGAAATATATAGAAATAGTATGATTAAGCATAAATACTACATTTTTTAGAAAAACTATATTAAGCACAAATCCTATAAAAGCAGAAATACTATATTAAGCAATATAAATATCCTCTAAAATCCTATAAAAAGCAGTAAAACTGTACTATGATTTGGTAGAAAAACCTAATTAAATCAAAAATACTAAATTTAGCAGAAATAGCAGAAACACTATATTTAGCACAAATCTTATGAAATAGCAGAAAGAGTATGATTTTGCAGAAATGCTGTATTTAGCACAAATACTGAAAAGCAGCAGAAATGCTATGACTCAACACAATAGTAATAACTTAAATAGAAAAATTGGAAAAGCAAAATGGACAGCTGAAAGAATCCTGAACATGCTAAGGGTCCCTCAAATGTAATTGTTAAATGAAAAAAATCAGCAAAAAAAAAGTATAACAGTGACACAATCACAAATATGGACACATATGGAAACACGCATGCACAGAGAGACACACACAGGATCAAATTCAGTCAACCAGTCTAAATATATTGAATTTAAATCATATAATAAGATGCTCCCATAAAACTCTCTCTCTCTCTCTCTCTCTCTCTCTCACACACACACACACACACACACACACACACACACACACACACACACACACACACACACACACACACAGGAGAGAAGTAAGTTTCTAGCTCAGTCAAGCAGCCTGGGAGCTGCTGAATTTGAATCCACCAATCAGAGAGCCTGTGCACTTTTCCCGCCAAAACAGGTGCATGCAGCACAGAGACACAGGATTTCTGCAGTCTATTTCTCATAATGATGACTCCCCTCAAACAAATGACCATAATTTCCCAACTATAGGGGCTAGAACGGTCATTCTTACACCGTTTTGTTCAGAAGAGATGGGGGAATCTTAAAGTGTTGACAATGTATCATTAAAATATGAATTATTAAAGATATTTGACTTCTAATGCACCATAACTGAGTAGAGCAAAGCAAAAACTGCCTTGACTTGCCCTCAAACAACGCTTTCTAACTCTAAATCTATTTGGAGTATCAATATCATTTTTTCACCGTAAGAGACAGCAGGCTTTGGTGAACAATCATGGAAATTTTCAGGTCTCTGTGGAAATCCAACAAAAAGTTATGACGAGAGAAAAAAGTGGTTCATTTCAGAGTTTGAAATCTGAAGAAATCTGAAGCGAAGGACGAATTTCCTACGCTCAAACAAGTGTAACTCATCTCAGAACGGTAATAGGTGAGAAAAAAATTCTTGAATTGTGGCGTCAGGGTGTCTGAAGATATACTGGGACAAGCCTCATGTTTTAACCGGCCGTTAAGGAGATATGGCGATTGAATATGCCTCTCATTACAGAAATCAGCGGTGATTTTGAACAAACTCTCCATTGACTTTCTATGGAGTTTTCAGACTTTGTGTTGCTCTGAGGAGATTTGCCAAAATTCTATAAGTCTCACAACAATGATGGTGACATTTTCGGAAAGCCAGCAAAAATACCTACGTTTTGATGTATAATTTGTGGAAGTTGAGTGAAAATTGAGCAAGTAGCAAGAAGTTGTTCGGACATGAAGAAGACTACGAAACCTACAGTGGCACACTGGAAGCCAAGTGCATAGCAACCATAACAACGCATGTATTTTGTGAAAAATCACAATTTTCCAACTCAAAACTTTAAGAGGCATAAAAATAAAAGCGGTAAAGATTTGAAAAATCTGATTTATTCCTGAATAGCCCAATAATTTGAGAACATTTTAAAGTTTGAATGGTTGTTCTACGTGAAAGTAGGAAAAAGTAGTTAAGTTTCAAAAACAAGCAAAATTTAGCAGAATTGCAGAAGTTTCCCATTCATTTCAATGGGACAAATTAAAGGAAAAAAAGTGTAATATTTTAAAAAGTATAACAGTAATAAACACCAAAAGATATAGCGATCATTAGCAGAAATAGCAGAATAGTTTAAAATTTGAGCGGTGAAAATCGGCTGAAAATTGTGGAAGTAGTTAAGTGCCAAAAAAAAGTGAAAAAGTGGCAACTAGAATAATAATAATAAAGTATAAAGAATAAAGAGAAACAGGAACTCAATAGTGTGGATGCTTAAAGCATCCACACAACTAGAAAAAATTGCATTTCCTGCGAAAATGCAGTGTGGATGCTTAAAGCTGAAGCTATCTGCTGAAAATAGCTGAAAAAGCTGAAAAGTTGCAGAAATTGTAAAAACTTTGCAGAAACAAAGGAACTTTGCTAAAATGTATTAACAGCAGAACTGTAATATCTTAGAGGAAACATAATACTTGGCAGAAATACAATAGCATAGCAGAACTTAGCAGAAATATTGTAACTTACCAGAAACATGATAACTTCTCAAAATACAAAAATTTAGGAGAAATAGTATAAGATAACAGAAAGAATATATTTAGCTAAACATTCTTAAACATTACAGAAATACTATGATTTAGAAAAACAGTACAACATAGCAGAAATGCTGTGATTTACCAGAACACTGTAATATACTATGAATATTGTAATTTTATATAAATACTATGTTTTAGCAAAAATACTCCATTTAGCACAAATATTATAATATAGCAGAAACACTATTCTATAGCAGAAATGCTATATTTAGAAAGAAAAATATAATATAGTAGAAATACTATGATTTAGCTGAAATCCTACAATATAGCTTAATAACGATGATTTAGAACAGATACTATGATTGAGCAGAATAGTAATAACTTAAGTGAAAATACTGGAAAGGTAAAATGATAAGCTGAATAAAAGGAACATGGTTAAGTTCGCTCAAAACTAATTTTTGTTCACCTGTGAAAAAATAAAATAAAAATACATTTGAAAAAAAAAAAAAAGAACAGCCAACAGATACACAAAATCAAATATGGATACACAAATCACCAAATACACAAAAATCAAATATGGATACACAAATGTACAGTGAGAGACACACACAAACAGGGTTTATGCCAGTCAACCAGTCTGAATATATTATATTTTTATCCACCAATGAGATGCTGCCCTAAAAAGGTCTTTGTGTGTGTCTTTCTTTCTCTCTCTGTCTCTCTCTCTGTCCCTCCTCTCTCTCTCTCACACACACACACACACACACACACACACACACACACACACACAGCAGCAGCAGCAGCAGCAAGTGAACAGGGGCTGTTAACAGCATGTTTCTAGGTCAGTCAAACAGCTGTGAGCTTCTCAATTTGAATCCACCAATCAGAGGTTGTGTGCTTTTTCCATAAAACTGGTGCACCAAGTGCAGGCTTTTACACATGCAGCACAGAGAGAGACAGGATTTTGCAGTCTATTTCTCATAGTGAGGACTCCCCTCAAACAAACAGCCATAAATTCCTAACCGTGAGGGGCTAAAACAGTCATTCTTAGACCATTTAATTCAGAAGACATGGGGAATCTTGAAATGCTGACCGTTTAAAATAAAAATATGAAATATTAGAGATATATGACATAGATGATTGGTGGGCTTAGAAGCCACGAAGGTCCCAATATGCAAATTTAAATGTGCCAGGACTCAGATATGATTGGCTGGCTGGCTGGGAAGCCATGCCATGAAGGCAACAATATGCAAATTTGAATGTGCCAGGACTCAGATATGATTGGCTGGCTGGGAAGCCATGAAGGTAACAATATGCAAATTTGAATGTGCCAGGACTCAGATATGATTGGCTGGCTGGGAAGCCATGAATGCCCCAATATGCAAATTTGAATGTGACTCAGGACTCAGATATGATTGGCTGGCTGGGAAGCCGTGCATGACTTGATATGTCAATTTGAAAATTACAGTCCTTACAGAGGACTGACTCCCTGGGGACCTGGCAGAAATATATAGAAATACAATGATTACCCAGAAATACTGCATTTAGTAGAAATACTATGTTTTAGCACAAATACTATAAAATGGCAGAAATACTATAATTAAGCATAAATATTATATTAAGTACAAATCCTATAAAATAGCAGAAATAGTATGATTTAGCAGAAATGCTGTATTTAGCACAAATACTGAAAAGCAGCACACATGCTATGACTTAGCACAATAGTAATAACTTAAATAGAAAAATTGGAAAAGCAAAATGGACAGCTGCAAAAAGTCCCACAAGCACAGAGAGACACACACAGGATCAAATTCAGTCAACCAGTCTAAATATATTGAATTTAAATCATACAATAAGATGCTCCCATAAAACTCTCTCTCGCCTCTCTCTCTCTCTCTCTCTGTTTCACACACACACACACACACACACACACACACACACACACACACACACACACACACACACACACAGGAGAAAATCAAGTTTCTAGGTCAGTCAAGCAGCCTGGGAGCTGCTAAATTTGAATCCACCAATCAGAGGCTGTGTACTTTTTCCGCCAAAACTGGTGCACTAAGTGCAGGCTTTTACACACACGCAGCACAGAGAGAGACAGGATTTTGCAGTCTATTTCTCATAGTGAGAATTCCCCTCAAACAAACAGCCATAAATTTCTAACCGTGAGGGGCTAAAACAGTCATTCTTAGACCATTTTATTCAGAAGACATGGGGAATCTTGAAATGCTGACCATTTAAAATAAAAATATGAAATATTAGAGATATATGACATAGATGATTGGTGGGCTTAGAAGCCATGAAGGTCCCAATATGCAAATTTAAATGTGCCAGGACTCAGATATGATTGGCTGGCTGGGAAGCCATGAAGGTCCCAATATGCAAATTTGAATGTGCCAGGACTCAGATATGATTGGCTGGCTGGGAAGCCGTGCATGACTTGATATGTCAATTTGAAAATTACAGTCCTCACAGAGGATTGGCTTCCTGAGGAGCTGGCAGGAATACATAGAAATACTATGATTACCCAGAAATACTGCGTTTAGTAGAAATACTATGTTTAGCACAAATACTATAAAATGGCAGAAATACTATAATTAAGCATAAATATTATATTAAGTACAAATCCTATAAAATAGCAGAAATAGTATGATTTAGCACAAATGCTGTATTTAGCACAAATCTTATAAAATAGCAGAAATAGTATGATTTAGCAGAAATGCTGTATTTAGCACAAATACTGAAAAGCAGCACAAATGCTATGACTTAGCACAATAGTAATAACTTAAATAGAAAAATTGGAAAAGCAAAATGGACAGCTGCAAAAAGTCCCACAAGCACAGAGAGATACACACAGGATCAAATTCAGTCAACCAGTCTAAATATATTGAATTTAAATCATACAATAAGATGCTCCCATAAAAACTCTCTCTCGCCCTCTCTCTCTCTCTCTCTCTGTCTCACACACACACACACACACACACACACACACACACACACACACACACACACACACACACACACAGGGAGAGAAAATCAAGTTTCTAGGTCAGTCAAGCAGCCTGGGAGCTGCTAAATTTGAATCCACCAATCAGAGGCTGTGTACTTTTTCCCGCCAAAACAGGTGCAGCCGTTTTACACACACAGAGCACAGAGACAGGATTTCTGCAGTGAATTTCTCATAGTGATTCCCCTCAAACAAATGGCCATAATTTCCTAACCGTGGGGCTAGAACAGTCATTCTTACACCGTTTTGTTCAGAAGAGATGGGGGAATCTTAAAGTGTTGACAATTTATCATTAAAATATGAATTATTGAAGATATTTGACTTCTAATGCACCATAACTGAGTAGAGCAAAGCGAAATCTGCCTTGACTTGCCCTCAAACAACGCTTTCTAACTCTAAATCTATTTGAATATCGATATCATTCTTTCACCGTAAGAGACAGCAGGCTTTGGTGAACAGTCATGGAAATTTTCAGGTCTCTGTGGAAATCTATCAAAAGATATGACGAGAGAAAAAAGTGGATCATTTCCAGAGTTTGAAATCTGAAGAAATCTGAGCGAAGGACAATTTCCTACCCTCAAACAAGTCTAACTCATTTCAGAACGGTAATAGGTGAGAAAGAAATTCTTGAATTGTGAGCGTCAGGAGTGTCTGAAGATATACTGGGACAAGCCTCATGTTTTAACCCGGCCGTGAAGGAGATATGGCGATTCGAATATGCCTCTCATTACAGAAATCAAGCTGTGATTTTGAACAAGCTCTCCATTGACTTTCTATGGAGAGTTTTGAGACTTTAATGTTGGTCTGAGGAGATTTGCCAAAATTCTATAAGTCTCACAACAATGATGGTGACATTTTCGGAAAGCCAGCAAAAATACCTACGTTTTGATGTATAATTTGTGGAAGTTGAGTGAAAATTGAGCAAGTAGCAAGAAGTTGTTTGGGACATGAAGAAGACTGCGAAACCTACAGTGGCACACTGGAAGCCAAGTGCATAGCAACCATAACAACGCATGTATTTTCTGAAAAATCACAATTTTGCAACTCAAAACTTTAAGAGGCATAAAAATAAAACGGTAAAAGATTTGAAAAATCTGATTTATTCCTGAATAGCCCAATAATTTGAGAACATTTTAAAGTTTGAATGGTTGTTCTACGTGAAAGTAGGAAAAAGTAGTTAAGTTTCAAAAACAAGCAAAATTTAGCAGAATTGCAGAAGTTTCCCATTCATTTCAATGGGACAAATTAAAGGAAAAAAGTGGAATATTTTAAAAAGTATAACAGTAATAAACACCAAAAGATATAGCGATCATTAGCAGAAATAGCAGAATAGTTTAAAATTTGAGCGGTGAAAATCATTTGAAAATTGTGGAAGTAGTTAAGTGCCAAAAAAGTGAAAAAGTGGCAACTAAAAGTGAAAAAGAATAAGAGCAACTAGAATAATAACTAGCAAAATTTGCATTTCCTGCGAAAATGCAGTGTGGATGCTTTAAAGCTGAAGCTTTCTGCTGAAACTAGCTGAAAAAGCTGAAAAGTTGCAGAAATTGTAAAAACATTGCAGAAACAAAGGAACTTTGCTAAAATGTAGTAACAACAGAACTGCAATATCTTAGAGGAAACATAATACTTGGCAGAAATACAATAGCATAGCAGAACTTAGCAGAAACATTGTAACTTACCAGAAACACGATAACTTCTCAAAAATACAAAATTTAGGAGAAATAGTATAAGATAACAGAAAGAATATATTTAATAAACATTCTTAAACATTACAGAAATACTATGATTTAGAGAAACAGTACAACATAGCAAAAATGCTGTAATTTGACAGAAATACTACATTTGGCAGAAATACTATGTTTCAACACAAATACACTGGTTTAGCACAAATATTTTAACATAGCAGAAATACAATTATATAGCAGAAATGCTATATTTAGAAAAGAAAAATATAATATAGTAGAAATACTATGATTTAGCAGAAATACTGTAATCAGCACATATACTGTAACATGACATAAATTCCTCCACTTAGTAGTAATACTATAACATAACACAAATGTTATGATTTGGCACAAAAACCATAATTTGGCAAAATACTATGATTTAGCAGAAATACTATGATTGAGCAGAAGTACTAAGATGTAGTAGAAGTACTATGATTTAACAGAAATACAATTATGGAGGGTAATACTTTAAAATGGGAGAAATATTGATACACACACACATACACAGAGCCTAAAGGGAACAGTATTTGTGCCATGGGTGTTAAGAAGAAACTGAGGTCCATATTAGAAAAGCTGGTAAAAAGTTTTGAGAATTGTAATAAATGATGAATATGAATTAGTGGTCTGTGATAGTGTATTAATTTGTGGGGCAAAAAGATGTTGACCAAGGTATACTTGAACCCACAACCTTTGGGTTGCAGACCCGTGTCATTACCAGCTGCGCCACTGGGAAGACAGTGAGCTCTTGGGAAACAGGGTGATGAGCAGTCAGAATTGGATCGCGGTGAGGCGAAGAATGCCATTTTTGGAGTTACAAAGCGTCGTGTAACTCAAAAGCTAGGTGGACTAGAAGCATAATTCTTGTACTGAGTGAATCAGCGGACTTTGGTGTACTGACTGCGATTTTCATTGCTCTTTGTACATCCGGCGCAGAGATATGGCGAGAGAAGAAAGGGCAGACCTCAGATATGATTGGCTGGCTGGGAAGCCGTGCAGGCCCTGATATGTAAATTTGAATGTCTCAGTCCTCAGAGGATTGGCTGCCTGGGGACCTGGCAGAAATATATAGTAATAGTATGATTAAGCATAAATACTACATTTAGCAGAAATACTGTATTAAGCACAAATCCTATAAAAAGCAAAAATACTATATTAAGCACAAATCCTATAAAAAGCAGAAATACTATACTATGATTTGGTGAAAAACTATAATTAATCAGAAATACTATATTTGGCAGAAATACTATATTTAGCACAAATCTTGTAAAATAGCAGAAATAGTATGATTCAGCACAATAGTAATAACTTAAACAGAAAAATTGGAAAAGCAAAATGGACAGCTGAAAAATGCTAATCATGCTAAGGATCCTTCAAATGTACTTGTTAAATGAAAAAAAAACTCAGCAAAAAAAAGTATAACAGTCACACAATCACAAATATAGACACCTATGGAAACACACATGTACAGAGAGACACACAGGATCAAATTCAGTCAACCAGTCTAAGGCTATGTCCACACGTGCCCGGGTATTTTTAAGCGCAGATTTTTCTATCGTTTGCACCTTTAAATCCACACGTAAGCGGCGTTTTCGGTCAGTGGCGGAATTTCTAAAACTCCGGCCAGGGTGGATATTTTCTAAAACTCCATTTTGCATTTACGTGTGGGCGAGAAAAAGCGGAGAAAAGCATGGCGTCAAAGGTGTGCGCCTTTTTTTGGCGTCACAGTGTCGCCACGTTGTTGTTTCGATGAAATAATTTCTACAATACTGTTACTGTTAATTGTCCTCTCTGCAGTGTTTAAATGCTTACATATACACACACAGTTACTGTCCCTCACACATACGACTCGGTTCTGCTTCTATGCCCCAGCTTTGTTTACTATTTCCACGAGGCTTCTAGACTTCTGATTGGCCAACATTTCTACGGTTAGGATATATATCGCCACCTGTTGCTTTGGCATGTTCTAACAGCGTTTTCCTTCATTTCTGCCTTTACATGTGGGCGGGATTATTTTTAAAAGCAGCGGAAAATCTCCGTTTTCAAAAATACCGATGTGCGTGTGGACATAACCTAAATATATTGAATTTGAATCTTACAATGAGATCATCCCATAAAAGGCTTGCTTTCTCTCTCTCTCTCTCTCTCTCTCTCTCTCTCTGTCACACACACACACACACACACACACACACACACACACACACACACACACACACACAGAGGAGAGAAGAAACTTTCTAGGTCAGTCAAGCAGCCTGGGAGCTGCTGAATTTGAATCCACCAATCAGAGGCTGTGTACTTTTTTCCGCCAAAACAGGTGCAGCCGTTTTTACGTGTTGTGCCAAAACATAGTGTTTCTGCCATATTGTGGTACTACTACATTACAACATGAATACGGATTAAAGATGAAAGAAACTGGCACCAAATTCCTCCACTACAAACCAGTCTGATACCACTTCTTTGCAGTGTTCACGTTTACTAAGGCACTACCCAAAAAGGCGCCACAGAGGGCACTCCAACACAAGAGATGACCTATGTACACTGATGCACTTAGTAACAGTCAGCCTCCTTGAATTGGCAGAAATACTGTGATTTAGTAGTAATACTATAACATAACAGATATACTGTGATGTTGCAGACATAGTATGTTTTGCACTACTCATTTGTAGTGAAAAAAATTAGCAATATAAATTACAGGTCTGTGAAAGTGTATAAAGTTGTAGTGAAAATTTTTTTAACCAAGGTGGGATTGAACCCCGACCTTTGAGCTGCAAACCGTGTCATTACTGATTGCGCCACCTGGAAAGGGTGCGGGTGGCTGAAAAACAAAGACATCAGCAATCAGAAATAAAAGCGATTTCTGTTGAAAACACCTGCAAAAGCTGGGATTTGTGCTGAAAAGGGTGAAAAAATGAAAATTTTGCTGAAAAGGGTGAAGAAGCTAAAGTATACCAAATCAAAGTATTTGTGCCAAAACATAGTATTTCTGCCATATTGTGGTATTTGTGCCACAAAAGTTACCACATTACAACCTGAATACGGATTAAAGATGAAAGAAACTGGCAACAAATTCCTCCACTACAAACCAGTCTGATACCACTTCTTTGCAGCGTTCACGTTTACTAAGGCACTACCAAAAGGCGCCACAGAGGGCACTCCAACACAAGAGATGACCTATGTACACTGATGCATAGTAACAGTCAGCCTCCTTGAATTGGCAGAAATACTGTGATTTAGTAGTAATACTATAACATAACAGATATACTGTGATGTTGCAGACATAGTATGTTTTGCACTACTCATTTGTAGTGAAAAAAATTAGCAATATAAATTACAGGTCTGTGAAAGTGTATAAATTTGTAGTGAAAAAAAATGTTGACCAAGGTGGGATTGAACCCACGACCTTTGAGCTGCAGAGCCGTGTCATTACTGATTGCGCCACCTGGAAGAGGGTGGGCAGCTGAAAAACAAAGACATCAGCAATCAGAAATAAAAGAGATTTCTGTTGAAAACACCTGAAAAAGCTGGGATTTGTGCTGAAAAGGGTGAAAAAACTCAATTCTGCTGAAGCGGGGTGAAGAAGGGTGTTGGACTGTTGAGAAGAGTTAAATAAGTTGAACAGATATGTTTGGGTACAGATACTATGATTTGGTAATAATACTGTGTTTAGCACAACTCCTGAGATTTGATTGAAATAATATGATTTAGAAGAAATATTATGACTTTGTACAAATACAATGTTTTGGCACAAATACCATGATATGGCAAAAATACTATGATTTAGCAGAAATACTATGATTGAGCAGAAGTACTAAGATGTAGTAAAAGTACTTTGATTTAACAGAAATGCAATTATGGAGGGTAATACTTTAAAATGGGAAAAATATTGATACACACACAGATACACAGAGCCTAAAGGGAACAGTATTTGTGCCATGGAGTGTTAAGAAGAATCTGAGGTCCATATTAGAAAAGCTGCTAAAATCATAAAACTTTGCAGAATTGTAATAAATGATGAATATGAATTACTTGTCTGTGACAGTGTATTAATTTCTAGGGAAAAAAAAAAATGTTGACCAAGGTGGAATTGAACCCGTGATCTTTAGGCTGCCGACCGGCGTCATTACCAACTGTGCCACTGGGAAGAGAGCAGCGGTTTGGAAAGCGGGGAGATGAACTGTCAGATTTAGATCGCGGTGAGGCGTAAAAACGCCGATTTTGGAGATTACAAAACGTCATGTAACTCAAAAACTAGGTGGGATAAACACAATTCTTGTACTGGGTGAATCAGCAGACTTTGCTGAACTTTCACTGCGATTTTCATTGCTCCTTTACCTCCGTCACGGAGATATGATGAGAGAAAAAGCGGCTTCATTTTCAGAGTTTGAAAAGTGAGAGGAGGACAGATTTCCACCCCTCAAACAAAGCGTAATTTATGGCTTAACAGTAAGATGACTGTAAAAACTGCTCTATGATTTACATGAAATACTTTGATTTAGAAGAAATTCTATAATCTAGCAAAAAGCACTACAGCATAGCAGAAGTTATATCACTGAGCAGATTTACTAGGATTTAGCACAAACACTATGATTTGGCTCAAAAATCTTTATTTTGCAGTTATATTATGATTTGGCAGAAATACTATGAGCAGTAATAATATAACAGTACATAATACTGTTATTTTGTGGAAATACAATGCTTTATCACAAATACCATGATATGGCAAAAATACTATGATTCAGCAGAAATACTATGATTGAGCAGAAGTACTAAGATGTAGTAAAAGTACTTTGATTTAACAGAAATGCAATTATGGAGGGTAATACTTTAAAATGGGAAAAATATTGATACACACACAGATACACAGAGCCTAAAGGGAACAGTATTTGTGCCATGGAGTGTTAAGAAGAATCTGAGGTCCATATTAGAAAAGCTGCTAAAATCATAAAAGTTTGCAGAATTGTAATAAATGATGAATATGAATTAGTGGTCTGTGATAGTGTATTAATTTGTAGGAAAAAAAACATGTTGCCCAAGGTGTAAGTGAACCCACGACCTTTGGGTTGCAGACCTGTGTCATTACCAACTGCGCCACTGGGAAGAGGCGGCGCCTGGAAAACAGGGTGATGAGCAGTCAGAATTGAGATTGCGGTGAGGCGGCGCCGTTTTTTGCAGTTACAAAAGCGTCGTGTAACTCAAAAACTAGGTGGACTAGAAGCATAATTCTTGTACTGGGTGAATCAGCGTGCTTTCGTGTACTTTGACTGTGATTTGCATTGCTCTTTGTACATCTGTCGCTGAGATATGACGAGAGAGAAGAAAGGGCAGACCCCAGATATGATTGGCTGGCTGGGAAGCCGTGCAGGCCCTGATATGTATTTGTATGTATCAGTCCTCACAGAGGATTAGCTTCCTGGGGACCTGGCAGAAATATATAGAAATAGTATGATTAAGCATAAATACTACATTTTTAGAAAAACTATATTAAGCACAAATCCTATAAAAAGCAGAAATACTATATTAAGCAATATAAATATCCTCTAAAAATCCTATAAAAAGCAGTAAAACTGTACTATGATTTGGTGAAAAACCCTCATTAATCAAAATACTAAATTTGGCAGAAATAGCAGAAACACTATATTTAGCACAAATCTTGTGAAATAGCAGAAAGAGTATGATTTAGCAGAAATGCTGTATTTAGCACAAATCTCATGAAATAGCAGACATAGTATGATTTTGCAGAAATGCTGTATTTAGCACAAATACTGAAAAGCAGCAGAAATGCTATGACTCAACACAATAGTAATAACTTAAATAGAAAAATTGGAAAAGCAAAATGAACAGCTGAAAGAATCCTGAACATGCTAAGGGTCCCTCAAATGTAATTGTTAAATGAAAAAAAATCAAAAAAAAAAGTATAACAGTGACACAATCACAAATATGGACACATATGGAAACACACATGCACAGAGAGACACACACAGGATCAAATTCAGTCAACCAGTCTAAATATATTGAATTTAAATCATATAATAAGATGCTCCCATAAAAACTCTCTCTCGCCCTCCCTTACTCTCTCTCTCTCTGTCACACACACACACACACACACACACACACACACACACACACACACACACACACACAAACATAGGGAGAGACAAGCAAGTTTCTAGGTCAGTCAAGCAGCCTGGGAGCTGCTAAATTTGAATCCACCAATAAGAGTGGCTGTGTACTTTTTCCCATAAAACAGGTGCAGCCGTTTTACACACTCAACACAGAGAGACAGGATTTCTGCAGTGCATTTCTCATAATGACGACTCCCCTCAAACAAATGACCATAATTTCCTAACCGTAGGGGCTAGAACGGTCATTCTTACACCGTTTTGTTCAGAAGAGATGGGGGAATCTTCAAGTGTTGACAATTTATCATTAAAATCTGAATTATTAAAGACATTTGACTTCTAATGCACCATAACTGAGTGAAGCAAAGCAAAAACTGCCTTGACTTGCCCTCAAACAACGCTTTCTAACTCTAAATCTATTTGGAGTATCAATATCATTCTTTCACCGTAAGAGACAGCAGGCTTTGGTGAACAATCATGGAAATTTTCAGGTCTCTGTGAAATCCATTAAAAAGATATGACGAGAGAAAAAAAGTGGTTCATTTCCAGAGTTTGAAATCTGAAGAAATCTGAGCGAAGGGCGAATTTCCTACCCTCAAACAAGTCTAACTCATTTCAGAGCGGTAATAGGTGAAAGAAATTCTTGAATTGTGAGCGTCAGGGGTGTCTGAAGATATACTCGGACAAGCCTCATGTTTTAACCGCCGTTGAGGAGATATGGCGATTGAATATGCCTCTCATTACAGAAATCAGCGGTGATTTTGAACAAACTCTCCATTGACTTTCTATGGAGAGTTTTCAGACTTTGTGTTGGTCTGAGGAGATTTGCCAAAATTCTATAAATCCCACAACAATGATAGTGACATTTTCTGAAAGCCAGCAAAAATACCTACGTTTTGATGTATAATTTGTGGAAGTTGAGTGAAAATTGAGCGAGTAGCAAAGTTGTTCGGACATGAAGAAGACTGCAAAACCTACAGTGGCCACTGAAAGCCAGGTGCATAGCAACCATAACAACGCATGTATTTTGTGAAAAATCACAAAAATGAAACTCAAAACTTAAAGAGGATAAGATGAAAACGGTAACAGATATGAAAAAGCTGAATCATTCATGAATAGCCCAATAATTTGTGAACATTTAAAATTTGAATGGTTGTTCTGGGCGAAAGTATGAGAAAGTAGTTAAGTTTCAAAAACAAGCAAGTTTTAGCAGAATTGTGGAAGTTTCCCATTCATTTCAATGGGACAAATTAAAGGAAAAAAATGTAATATTTTAAAAAAAGTATAACAGTATAAAATACCAAAAGATATAGCTGGAATTAGCAGAAATAGCAGAATATTGTGAAATTTGAGCGGTGAAAATAGCACAAAAATTGTGAAAGTAGTTAAGCGCGAAAAAACGTCACGGAAGCAACGAAAAAGAATAAAGTTTAAAGAGAAACAGGAAAACAATAGTGTGGATGCCTAAAGCATCCACACAATAACAAAAATATAAAGAATAAAGAGAAACAGGAACTCAATAGTGTGGATGCTTAAAAGCATCCACACAACTAAAAAAATTGCATTTCCTGCGAAAATGCAGTGTGGATGCTGGGCAGCTGAAGCTGTCAGCTGAAACTAGCTGAAAAAGCTGAAAAAGTTGCAGAAATTGTAAAAACTTTGCAGAAGCAAAGGCGTTGCTAAAATGTAGTAACTTAGCAGAACTGCAATATCTTATAGGAAACATAATACTTGGCAGAAATACAATAGCATAGATATTGTAACATATTGTAACAACAGAAATATTGTAACTTACCAGAAACACGATAACTTCCCAAAAAATACAAAATTTAGGAGAAATAGTATAAGATAACAGAAAGAATATATTTAGCCAAACATTCTTAAATATTACAGAAATACTACTCTATAGCAGAAATGATATATTTAGAAAGAAAAATATAATATAGTAGAAATACTATGATTTGCAGAAATCCTACAATATAGCTCAATAACAATGATTTAGAACAGATACTATGATTGAGCAGAATAGTAATAACAACACTAGATTTACTATCCTGAATCTTGAATCTTACAATGAGATCATCCCATAACAAGGCTTTCTCTCTCTCTCTCTCTCTCTCTCACACACACACACACACACACACACACACACACACACACACACACACACACACAAGATCCAATTCAGTCAACCAGTCTAAATATATTGAATTTAAATCTTACAATGAGATCATCCCATAAAAAGGCTTTCTCTGTCTCTCTCTCTCTCTCTCTCTCTCTCTCACACACACACACACACACACACACATACACATACACACACACACACTCACATACACAAGATCAATTCAGTCAACCAGTCTAAATATATTGAATTTAAATCTTACAATGAGATCATCCC
>NW_024108897.1:155000-187500 GCF_013358895.1 Oreochromis aureus
CATTTCAATGGGACAAATTAAAGGAAAAAAGCAATATTTTAAAAAGTATAATAGTATAAAATACCAAAGATACAGCCATCATTAGCAGAAATAGCAGAATAGTTTAAAATTTGAGCGGTGAAAATTTTGAAAATTGTGGAAGTAGATCCACAGTGAAAAAGCACGGAAGTCCTAAGAATAATAATAATAATAAAGAATAAAGAGAAACAGGAACTCAATAGTGTGGATGCCTCCAGCATCCACACAATAAAAGAAACAGGAACTCAATAGTGTGGATGCCTCCAGCATCCACACAATAAAGAAATAGAGAAACAGGAAAACAATAGTGTGGATGCCTTAAAAGCATCCACACAATAAAACTAGAAAAATTTGCATTTCCTTGAAAATGCTGTGTGGATGCCTTAACGCTGAAGTTGCCTGCTGAAAATGACTGAAAAAGATGAAAAGCTGCAAAAATTGTATGGCGGTAAAGAAACTGAAAAATTATGCTGAAAACAAGTGAAAAAACAGAAACTTTTGCTGAAAAAGAGATTTGAAAAGGCAAAGATTCTGCTTCAAAAGGGTACAAGTTCAAATTTCTACTGAAAAGAGGTGAAATGGTTTCCTCTGAAATGAGCAGAAGATACTACAAGATTTGTATTGATAAGAGGTGAAAGGCTGAAAATTCTGCTTAAAATAGGTGAATCAGCAGAATTTCTACTGAAAAGAGGTAAAAGTAGAACGTTGCACTGAAAACAGGTGAATCAGCAGAATGTCTGCTAAAGAGATTTCTGTTGAAAACACCTGAAAAAGCTGGGATTTGTGCTGAAAAGGGGTGAAAACACTCACAATTCTGCTGAAAGCAGGGGTGAAGAAGAGGTGTTGGGCTGTTGAGAAGAATTAAATAAGTTGAACTGATATGTTTGAGTACAAATACTATGATTTGGCAATAATACTGCATTTAGCACAACTCTGAGATTTGATTGAAATACTACGATTTTAGAAGAAATATTAAGACTTTGTACAAATACAATGTTTTGGCACAAATACTATGATTTGGCACAAATACTATTGTTACCAAGTACAAGGTTTCTGCAAAATTACTATGATTTTGCAGAAATACTATGTATTAGTAGTAATACTATAACATCACAGATATATGATGATTTTGCAGACATTCTGGTTTTACACAAATACTATAATGTGGCAGTATACTATGTTTTAGTACAAATACTATGATTTGCTATAAATACTATGATTTGCACATATACTATATTCAACAATATACTATAACAAAACAGAAAGTCTATGACTTAGTAGTAATGCTATAACATAATAGATATACTATGATTTTGCAGACAGTCTATGTTTTTACAACTAGCACAATGTGGCTGAAATACTGTGATTTGGCACAACTACTATGATTTAATACAAATACTCTTATTGGCAGAAATACTATGCCTTAGTAGTAATACTATAACATAACAGATATACTGTGATTTTGCAGACATAGTATGTTTTTTCACAAATACTACGATTTAAGCTCAAATACTATGAAATTGCAGTAATACTATGATTTTGAAGAAATGCTATGATTTGGTAGAAATGTGTATGGCTTAGTAGTAATACTATAACATAACAGAAATTTTAATTGGGCACAAATACTCTAATTTGGCACAAATACCATGATTTGGCAAAAAAATATACCATGATTTAGCAGAAATACTAAGATGTAGTAGAAGTACTTTGATTTAACAGAAATACTATTATGGAGGGTAATACTCTAACATGGGAGAAATATTGATACAGACACACAAACATACACATACACAGAGCCTAAAGGGAACAGTGGCTGTTAAGAGTCTGGGCTTGGTATATCTAGGTCAGTTAAATTAGCTGCACCTGCTGTAATCAGCCCTTACACACACAGACACAGAGAGTGGTATAAGTTTTCTGCAGTGTATTTCTCACATTCACATTCAGGTTCCCCTCGAACCTCCTGGTCTCAAGGCAGCTACTCATCTCACTGAGCCAAACTCATTCTCACAAAAAAAGAGGTAGATAGACTGACAATTGTGCTGAAATTATCAGAAGCTGCTGAGAACTGTGCTGATAAGAGGCAAAAGGATGAAAATTTTGCAGAAAAAGAGGTGAATCAGCAGAATTTCTGCAGAAAAGAGGCAAAGAAGCAGAAACGTTGCGCTGAAAAGGGTGAATCAGCAGAGTTTCTGCTGAAAGAGTTTTCTGAAAACCGCCAAAAAGCTGGAATTTGTGCTGAAAAGGGGTGAAAAAAAGAAAATCTTGCTGAAAAGGGGGTGAAAAAAGCTAAAGTATACCAAATCAAAGTATTTGCTGCCAAAACATGGTATTTCTGCCATATTGTGGTATTTGTGCCACAAAGTTACTACATTACAACATGAATCTGGATTAAAGGCGAAAAGAAACTAGCAACAAATTCCTCCACTACAAACCAGTCTGATAAACCAGTGTTCACGTTTACTAAGGCACTACCAAAAGGCGCCACAGAGGGCACTCCAACACAACAGATGACCTATGTACACTGATGCACTTAGTAACAGCCAGCCTCCTACTTAGCCACTCGTAATACAGCGATATAACAGTGTACAAATTCACATAAATTTGCAGGAACAAACAAAGCAGGAACAAGCCCAAAACAAATCAAATAACTGTGCTGCGCATAGCTACATTAACTTCTTTATCGCTAAAAGGTAACTAAAACCAATGCATAGTAACAGGGTAAACATCTTAAGCATGGAACATTAACTCACGTTTATGTGACACACCATCTAACAAATACAGGATGGGCTATTTGCTCCCCTTCCCAGCAGCTCTCTCCTCAATCGTTAGCCCAGGAGCGAAGGAAGACCATCTAGCTCAAGTCCCATGAATCCCCTCACTGCTCAGAGGCTGCTGGGTAATGTAGCTCACACTAACACAGGTTTTTCTACAAGCACAAATACTATAACATAGCAGAAATACTGTGATTTTGTTTGAAATACTATGCTTTAGGACAAATACTATGATTTGGCAGAAATACTATATTTTAGGACATATACTATGATTTGGCTCAAATACTATGATATATGCAGCAATACTATGTTTTGGTACAAATGCTGTGCTTGGCACAAATATTATGATTTAGCGACACTATGATTTAGCAGAGATAATATGATTTGGCAGAAATACTAAACTTTGGCACAAATACTATAATTGAGTGCAAGTACTTTAAGATAACAGAAATTCTATGATTTAGCAGAAATACAATGTTTTGCAGAAACACTGTAATTTCACTCAAATACTTACCCACGAAATACCCGTAATACTATGATTTGGCAGAACATAACAGAAATTCTACGACTTAGTAGTAATACTATAACATAACAGAAATAATAACTGGGCTGCCATAGCTATTAATTTGGCAGCAAGTCGCCATGTTTTTAACTAAAACCAATACCAACCAATGTTTTTGCAGAAACACTGTAATTTCACTCAAATATTATGATTTAGCAGTAATACTATGATTTTGCAGAAATACTATGTCTTTGCAGAAATACTGTAATTTCACTCAAATAATTTAAAATAGCAGTAATACTATGATTTGGCAGAAATACTATGTTTCAGTACAAATACTATGACAAAGCAGAAATACTATGACTTAGAAGTAATACTATAACAAAAGGTTCCTCAAAATACTATGAAATTGCAGTGATTCTATGATTTGGCAGAAATACTGTACTTGTACAAATACAATGCTTTGGTACAAATACTATATTTTGATTTCAATACTATGATTTGTACGAGTAGTATGATTTAGTACAAATACTACGAATTGGCAGAAATACTGTGACTTAGTAGTAATACTATAACATAACAGATATACTATGATTTTGCAGACAGTCTATGTTGTTGCACAACTAGCACAATATGGCAGAAATACTATGATTTGGCACAAGTACTATGATTTAGTACAAATACTCTTATTGGCACAAATACTATGTTTCAGTACAAATACTACGATTTGGCAATAATACTGGGTTTTAGCACAACTACTGAGATTTGGGTGAAATACCATGATTTAGAAGAAATACTATGACTTCGTTACAAATACAATGTTTTGGTTCAAATAATATGATTTGCAAAAATACTATGATTTGGCACAAGTACCATGATTTAGTACAAATACTACAGTTTCGCTCAAATACTATGAAATTGCAGTGATACTATGATTTTGAAGGAATACTATGATTTGGTAGAAATACTATGCCTTAGTAGTAATACTATAACATAGCAGATATAATGTGATTTTGCAGACATAGTATGTTTTGCACAAATACTACGATTTCGCTCAAATACTATGGAATTGCAGTAATACTATGATTTGGAATACTATGATTTGATAGGAATACTATGCCTTAGTAGTAATACTATAACATAACAGATATACTAGGATTTTGCAGAAATTCTATGTTTTGCACAAATACTACAATTTGGCAGAAATACTATGTTTGGGCAGTAATACTATGATTTGCTATAAATACTATGATTTGGCACATATACTATAATCAGCAGATATACTATAACATAACAGAAATTCTATGACTTAGTAGTAACACTATAATATAACAGAAATTTTAACTGGACACAAATAACATGATTTGCCCCAAAACCATGATTTGGCAAAAAAATACCATGATTTGGCACAAATACGATGATATGGCAGAAATACTATAATTGGGTACAAATACTATGATTTGGCACAAGTACTATGAATAAGTACAAATACTATGATTTGGCAGAAATACTATGACTTAGCAGAAATACTATGTTTTAACATAAATAATATCTTTTGACAGAAATTTCTGCTAAAGGTACTATTTCTGCTTTTAGCAGAAATACTGTAATTTTGCATAAACACTATGATTTGGGATAAATACTATGATTTGGCAGATATACTATATTCAGCAAATATACTATAACATAACAGACATTCCTCCACTTAGTAGTAATCTCATAACATTAAATAAATATTATGGTTCTGCCCCAAAACCATGATTTGGCACAAATACCATGATTTGTCAAAAATACTTGATTTAGCAGAAATACTATGATTGAGCAGAAGTACTAACATGTAGTAGAAGTACTTTGATTTAGCACAAATACTATTATGGAGGAGTAATACTTTAACATGGGAGAAATATTGATACTCACACACACATACACAGAGAGCAAAGTGTACAGTGGCTGTTAAGAGTCTGTGCTTGGTATATCTAGGTCAGCTAAATTGGCTGCACCTGCTGTAATCAGCACTTACACACACAGACACAGAGAGAGGTATAAGTTTTCTGCAGTGTATTTCTCACATTCAGGATTCCCCTCGAACAAATGGCCATAATTTCCTAACCGTAGGAGCTAGAACGGTCATTCTGACACCGTTTTGTTCAGAAGAGATGGGGAATCTGCAGGTCTTCATAATTCAGAGATAAAATATAAATTATTGAAGATATATGACTTGTAACACACTGTAACTGAGTAGAGGCAAAGCAAAACTGCCTTGACTTGCCCTCAAACAACGTTTTGTAACTCTAAATCTATATGGAGCATCAAAATCATTCTTTCACCGTAAGAAACAGCAGGCTTTGGTGAACAGTCATGGAAATTTTCAGGTCTCTGTTGAAATCCATCAAAAGATATGACGAGAGAAAAAAGTGCCTCATTTCCAGAGTTTGAAATCTGAAGAGATCTGAGCAAGGCACGAATTTCCTACCCTCAAACAAGTGTAACTCATCTCAAAACGGTAATAGGTGGGAAAAAAATTCTTGAATTGTGAGCATCAGGGATGTCTGAAGATATATGGGCACAAGCCTCATGTCTCAACTTTGTTTCGTTAAGGAGATATGACGATTTGAAAATGCCTCTCATTAGAGAATTCCAGCGCTGATTTTGAAGAAACTCTCCATTGAGTTTCTATGGAGAGTTTTGATACTTTATGTTACTCTGAGGAGATTTGCAAAAAAATCTATAAGTCCCACAACAATGATGGTGACATTTTCTGAAAGCCAGCAAAAATACCTACGTTTTGATGTATAATTTGTGGGGTTGAGTGGAAATTGAGCGAGTAGCAAGAAGTCGTTCAGACATGAAGAGAAAATTCAGAAAGGGACGAGTGCACACTCTGAGTTAATTGCATAGCAACCATAACAACGCATGTATTTTCTGAAAAATCCCAATTTTGCAACTGAAAACTTAAAGAGGTATAAAATTAAAACGGTAGAAGATCTGAAAAGCTGAATCACACAGCAATAGCCCAATAGTCTGAGAACATTTTAAAGTTTGAATGGGTTTCTAGGTGAAAGTATGACAAAGTAGTTAAGTTTCAAAAACAAGCAAGTTTTAGCAGAATTTCTGAAGATTTCCATTCATTTCAATGGGACAAATTAAAGGGAAAAAAGTGTAATATTTTAAAAAGTATAACAGTAATAAACACCAAAAGTCATAGCAAACATTAGCAGAAAGAGCAGAACAGTATAGAGTTTGAGCGGAGAAAATCGGCTGAAAACTGAGGCAGTAGTTAAGCGGCAAAAACGCGTCGGAAGCAACGAAGAATAATAATAAAGAAAAGAGAAACAGGATCTCAATAGTGTGGAAGCCCTTTTAGGGCATCCACACAACTAGAAAAATTTGCATTTCCTGCGAAAATGCAGTGTGGATGCTGTAATGCTGAAGCTGTCTGCTGAAACTAGCAGAAAAAGCTGAAAAGTTGCAGAATTTGTAAAAGCTTTGCAGAAGCAAAGGAACTTTGCTAAAATGTAGTAACTTAGCAGAACTGTAATATCTTAGAGGAAACATAATACTTGGCAGAAATACAATAGCATAGCAGAACTTAGCAGAAATATTGTAACTTACCAGAAACACGATAACTTCTCAAAAAATACAAGAATTTAGGAGAAATAGTATAAGATAACAGAAAGAATATATTTACCCAAACATTCTTAAACATTACAGAAATACTATGATTTAGAAAAACAGTACAACATAGCAGAAATGCTGCAATTTACCAGAGACACTGTAAAATACTATTAATATTGAAATTTTAAAAACACATACTATGTTTTAGCACAAATACTGTAATTTGGCAGAAATACTATGTTTCAGCAGAATTACTCTGGTTTAGCACAAATATTATAACATAGCAGAAATAAAATTATATAGCAGAAATGCTATATTTAAAAAGAAAAATATAATATGGTAGAAATACTATGATTTAGCAGAAATACTGTAATCAGCACATATACTGTAACATGACAGAAATTCCTCCACTTAGTAGTAATACTATAACATAAAACAAATGTTATGATTTGGCACAAAACCATAATTTGGCAAAATACTATGATTTAGCAGAAATACTATGATTGAGCAGAAGTACTAAGATGTAGTAAAAGTACTTTGATTTAACAGAAATACAATTATGGAGGAGTAATACTTTAAAATGGGAGAAATATTGATACACACACATACACAGAGCCTAAAGGGAACAGTATTTGTGCCATGGAGTGTTAACAAGAATCTGAGGTCCATATTAGAAAAGCTGCTAAAATCATAAATGTTTGCAGAATTGGGAAAGAGAGCGAGCGCCTGGAAAACAGGGTGATGAGCAGTCAGAATTAGACTGCAGTGAGAGGAAAAAACGCCGTTTTTGGAGTTATAAAACGTCGTGTAACTCAAAAACTAGGTGGACTAGAAGCATAATTCTTGTACTGGGTGAATCAGCGGACTTTGGTGTACTTTGACTGTGATTTGCATTGCTCTTTGTACATCTGTCGCTGAGATATGACGAGAGAAGAAAGGGCAGACCTCAGATATGATTGGCTGGCTGGGAAGCCGTGCAGGCCCTGATTTGTAAATTTGAATGTTGCATCCCTAAGATAAGATTGGCTGGGTGAGAAGCCGTGCAGGCCCTGATATGTAAATTTGAATGCCTCAGTCCTCACAGAGGATTGGCTGCCTGGGGACCTGGCAGAAATATATAGAAATACTATGATTAAGCATAAATACTACATTTAGCAGAAATACTATATTAAGCACAAATCCTATAATAAGAAGAAATACTATATCAAGCAATATAAATATCCTATAAAAATCCTATAAAAGCAAAAATACTGTACTATGATTTGGTAGAAAACTACAATTAATCAGAAATACTAAATTTAGCAAAATCTTATAAAACAGCAGAAATGCTATGATTTAGCACAATAGTAATAACTTAAACAGAAAAATTGGAAAAGCAAAATGGACAGCTGAAAAAATGCTGAACATGCTAAGGGTCCTTCAAATATACTTGTTAAATGAAAAAAATCGGTAAAAAATATATAACAGCCACACAATCACAAATATGGACACATATGGAAGCACACACACACACACACACACACACACACACACACACACACACACACACACGATCCAATTCAGTCAACCAGTCTAAATATATTGAATTTGAATCTTACAATGAGATCATCCCATAAAAAGGCTTTCTCTCTCTCTCTCTGTCACACAAACACACACAGACACACACACACACACAAACACACAAGATCCAATTCAGTCAGCCAGTCTAAATATATTGAATTTGAATCTTACAATGAGATCATCCCATGAAAAGGCTTTCTCTCTCTCTCTCTCTCTCTCACACACACACACACACACACACACACACACACAAGATCCAATTCAGTCAACCAGTCTAAATATATTGAATTTGAATCTTACAATGAGATCATCCCATAAAAGGCTTTCTCTCTCTCTCTCTCTCTCTCTCTGTCACACACACACACACACACACACACACACACACACACACACACACACACACACACACACACACACACACACAAGATCCAATTCAGTCAACCAGTCTAAATATATTGAATTTGAATCTAACAATGAGATCATCCCATAAAAGGCTTTCTCTCTCTCTCTCTCTCTCTCTCTCACACACACACACACACACACACACACACACACACACACACACACACACACACAAGATCCAATTCAGTCAACAAGTCTAAATATATTGAATTTGAATCTTACAATGAGATCATCCCATAAAAAGGCTTTCTCTCTCTCTCTCTCTCTCTGTCACACACACACACACACACACACACACACACACACACACACACACACACACACACACACAGACACACACACACACAAGATCCAATTCAGTCAACCAGTCTAAATATATTGAATTTGAATCTAACAATGAGATCATCCCATAAAAAGGCTCTCTCTCTCTCTCTCTCTCTCACACACACACACACACACACACACACACACACACACACAAGATCCAATTCAGTCAACCAGTCTAAATATATTGAATTTGAATCTAACAATGAGATCATCCCATAAAAAGGCTTTCTCTCTCTCTCTCTCTCTCTCTCTCTCTCTGTCACACACACACACACACACACACACACACACACACAAGATCCAATTCAGTCAACCAGTCTAAATATATTGAATTTGAATCTTACAATGAGATCATCCCATAAAAAGGCTTTCTCTCTCTCTCTCTCTCTCTCTCTCTCACACACACACACACACACACACACACACACACACACACACACACACACACACACAGGAGAAGAAGTTTTTAGCTCAGTCAAGCAGCCTGGGAGCTGCTGAATTTGAATCCACCAATCAGAGAGCCTGTGCACACTTTTTTCCCGCCAAAACAGGTGCACGCAGCACAGAGAGACACAGGACTTTTGCAGTCTATTTCTCATAATGACGACTCCCCTCAAACAAATGACCAGAATTTCCTAACCATAGGGGCTAGAACGGTCATTCTTACACCGTTTTGTTCAGAAGAGATGGGGAATCTTAAAGTGTTGACACTTTATCATTAAAATATGAATTATTGAAGATATTTGACTTCTAATGCACCATAACTGAGTAGAGGCAAGCGAAAACTGCCTTGGCTTGCCCTCAAACAACGCTTTCTAACTCTAAATCTATTTGGAGTATCGATATCATTCTTTCACCGTAAGAAACAGCAGGCTTTGGTGAACAGTCATGGAAATTTTCAGGTCTCTGTGGAAATCCATCAAAAGATATGACGAGAGAAAAAAGTGCCTCATTTCCAGAGTTTGAAATCTGAAGAAATCTGAGCGAGGGACAAATTTCCTACCCTCAAACAAACCCAATTCATGGCCAAATGGTAATAGATGAGAAAGAAATTCTTGAATTGTGAGCGCCAGGAGTGTCTGAAGATATATTGGCACAAGCCTCATGTCTTAACTTCGCTTCGTTAAGGAGATATGACGATTCGAAAATGCCTCTCATTAGAGAAATCCAGCGGTGATTTTGAACAAACTCTCCATTGACTTTCTATGGAGAGTTTTCAGACTTTGTGTTGGTCTGAGGAGATTTGCCAAAATTCTATAAATCCCACAACAATGATAGTGACATTTTCTGAAAGCCAGCAAAAATACCTACGTTTTGATGTATAATTTGTGGAAGTTAAGTGAAAATTAATCAAGTAGCAAGAAGTTGTTCGGACATGAAGAGAAAATTGCCAAAGGTACAGTGGCTCACTTAGAACCAACTGCATAGCAACCATAACAACGCATGTATTTTGTGAAAATCACAAAGATGAAACTCAAAACTTAAAGAGGGATAAGATGAAAACGGTAACAGATATGAAAAAGCTGAATCATTCATGAATAGCCCAATAATTTGTGAACATTTTAAAGTTTGAATGGTTGTTCTAGGCGAAAGTATGAGAAAGTAGTTAAGTTTCAAAAACGAGCAAGTTTTAGCAGAATTGCAGAAATTTCCCATTCATTTCAATGGGACAAATTAAAGGAAAAAAGCTTAATATTTTAAAAAGTATAACAGCAAAAATACCAAAAGTCATAGCACACATTAGCAGAAATAGCAGAATAGTTTAAAATTTGAACGGTGAAAATCGGCTGAAAATTGTGAAAGTAGTTAAGTGCCAAAAACGTACAAAAAAGTGGCAACTGGAATAATAAAGAATAAAGAGAAACAGGAACTCAATAGTGTGGATGCCTAAAGCATCCACACAATAAAGAATAAAGAGAAACAGGAACTCAATAGTGTGGAAGCCCTTTTAGGGCATCCACACAACTAGAAAAATTTGCATTTCCTGCGAAAATGCTGTGTGGATGCCTTAACGCTGAAGTTGCCTGCTGAAAAAGCTGAAAAAGTTGAAAACTTGCAAAAAGTTATATGGCGGTGAAGAAACTGAAAATTCTGCTGAAAACAGGTGAAGAAGCAGAAAATGTTTGCTGAAAAGTGGTGAAAAGCCAAAAACTTCTACTGAAAGGGGTAAAGACAGAGAAATTTTTGCTGAAAAAAAACATTGCCCTAAGCAGGATTTGAACCTGGCTCTCCAGGTCCTAAGGTAGCAACTCATCTCACTGAGCCAAAGTCATTCTGACAAAGAAGAGGTGGAGAGACTGACAATTCTGCTTAAATGAGCAGAAGCTGCTGAGAATTGTGCTGATAAGAGGTGAAAAGGCTGAAAATTTTGCAGAAAAGAGGTGAAACAGCAGAATTTCAGCTGAAAAGAGGTAAAGAAGCAGAAAGTTGCGCTGAAAAGAGATGAATCAGCAGAATTTCTGCTCAAAAGAGTTTTTTCTGAAAACAGCTGAGATTTGTGATGATAATAGGGGAAAAGGCTGAAAATTTTGCAGAAGAGGTGAATAAGCAGAATTTGGGCTGAAAAGGGGTGAAAATTCTGCTGAAAAGAGTTCAATCAGCACAATTTCTGCTGAAAAGAGTTCTGCAGAACTCTTTTCAGAATTCTGCTTAAAAGAGGTTTTGCTGAAAACAGCTGAAAAGCTGGGATTTGTGCTGAAAAGTGGTGAAAAAACTGAAAATTGTGCTGAAAAGGGGTGAAAAGCTTAAATTTGTGTTGAAAAGAGTTAAAAAGTTTAACTGTTAACTGAAAGAAATGTTGCCATAAGCGGGATTTGAACCCGGGCCTCCCAGTCTGAGAACGGATGCTCATCTCACTGAGCTAAAACACAGGTCTTCCCGGCAAAGAAAATCAGTGAGGCCACTGATAATATGGCAGAAATGGGCAAAAAATATTGCAAAAAAAATTCAATATCTCAAAAAGTATAGAGGTTATGAGCACCAAAAGTCATAGCCGGCATTAGCAGAAAGAGCAGAATTTTTTAAAGTTTGAATGGCGAAAATCGGCTGAAAACTGAAGGAGTAGTTAAGTGCCAAAAAGTGTACGGAAGCAACTAGAATAATATGGTGGAATAAAGAATAAAGAGAAACAGGAACTCAATAGTGTGGAAGCCCTTTAGGGCATCCACACAACTAGAAAAATTTGCATTTCCTGCGAAAATGCTGTGTGGATGCCTTAACGCTGAAGTTGGCTGCTGAAAAAGCTGAAAATTTGCAAAAAGTTATATGGCGGTGCAAAAACTGGAAATTCTGCAGAAAACAGGTGAAGAAGCAGAATTCTTTTGCTGAAAAGTGGTGAAAAGCCAAAAATTCTACTGAAAGGGGTAAAGACGGAGAAATCTTTGCTGAAAAGTAGTGGAAAAAAAATGTTACCCTGAGCAGGATTCGAAACTGGCTCTTCTGATCTAGAGGCAGCTATTCATCTCGCTGAGCCAGACTCATTCTGACCAAGAATAGGTGGAGAGACTGCCAATTTTGCTGAAATGAGCAGAAGCTGCTGAGAATTGTGCTGATAAGAGGTGAAAAGGCTGAAAATTTTGCAGAAGAGTTGAATAAGCAAAATTCTGAAAATTCTGCTGAAAAGAGGTCAATCAGCATAATTTCTGCTGAAAAGAGGTGAATGAGCAAAATTCTGCTGAAAAGAGGTTTTTGCTTAAAACAGCTGAAAAAGCTGGGATTTGTGCTGAAAAGTAGTGAAAAAACTGGAAAATTCTGGTGAAAAGGGGTGAAGAATCTTACATTTGTGTTGAAAAGAGTTAAAACAATATAATTATGCACTGAAAAAAAATAGTTGCCATAAGCGGGATTTGAACCCGGGCCTCCCGCTCTGAGAACTGTTGCTCATCTCACTGAGCTAAAACACAGCTCACTCCAGGGAGCAAAATCAGTGACCACATTGATAATGTGTTCCATTCATTTCAATGGTCAAAAGTCATAGCACACATTAGCAGAAATAGCAGAATTTTTTAAAGTCTGAACATAGTATTTATACTATAACATAGTATTTCTTCTAAATCATAATATTTGAACCAAATGATAGTATTTCTGCCAAATCACAGTATTTCTGGTAAATCACAGTGTTTGTGCCAAATCACAGTATTTGTACCAAATCATACCACTTGTGACAAATCATAGTGTTAGCTGAATCTGTGCTAAAACACAGTATTATTAGTATTTATACTAAATAATATTTTTTCTTACAAATCATAGCATTTGTGCTGAACCATAGAAAATTCTGCCAAATCATAGTATTTGAACCAAATCATACAATTTGTGCTGAAACATTGATTTATGTATGATTTATGATTTAGCAGAAACACTGGGACTTGGTAGAAATACTATGATTTACATGAAATACTTTGACTTAGAAGAAATACTATAATCTAGCAAAAAGTACTACAGCATAAATTCAGAAATTCTATCATTGAGCAAAATTACTAGGATTTAGCAGAAATACTATGATTTGGCACAAATACTATGTTTTAGCACAAAAAAATATGTTTTGGCTCAAAAACTTTTATTTTGCAGTTATACTATGATTTGGAAGAAAAACTATGCTTTGGAAGAAATACTATGTTTTGGAACAAATACCATGATTTGGCAGAAATACTATGAGCAGTAATAATATAACATAGCAGAAATACTATTATTTGGGTGAATGCTATTGTTTGGCACAAACACTATGATTTAGCACTGTACAGAATGGTGTACGTCAGTTTAATGCTGGGTGGTGCTGCAATAGTAGCTATCCTCGGTCAGAAGGAGAGGCTGGCATCCAGGGATTAGATTACCACAGGTGGAGTTTATTGGCAGTCAGATGGATGTTACAGGGAGATATGGCATACAGTAGGAGGATGTGGAGGGTGATATGGTGTGGTTTCTATGATTGAGAACAGGGTATACATTACAACATGAATACGGATTAAAGATTAAAGAAACTGGCAACAAATTCCTCCACTACAAACCAGTCTGATACCACTTCTTGCAGTGTTCACATTTACTAAGGCACTACCCAAAAGGCGTCACAAGAGGGCACTCCAACACAAGAGATGACCTATGTACACTGATGCACTTAGTAACAGTCAGCCTCCTACTTAGCCACTACGTAATACAGCGATATTACAGTGTACAAATTCACATAAGTATGATTTGGCAGAAATACTAAACTTTGGCACAAATACTATAATTGAGTACAAGTACTCTAAGATAACAGAAATACTATGATTTAGCAGAAATACAATGTTTTGCAGAAACACTGTAATTTCACTCAAATACTATGAGATAGCAGTAATACTATGATTTGGCAGAAATGCTACGTTTTAGTACAAATACTATGACAAAGCAGAAATACTATGACTTAGAAGTAATACTATCACAAAAGGATTCCTCAAAATACTATGAAATTGCAGTAATTCTATGATTTGGCAGAAATACAGTACTTCATTACAAATACAATGCTTTGGTACAAATACTATATTTTGGTTTGAATACTATGATTTGCAACAAATACTATGATTTGGCACGAGTAGTATGATTTAGTACAAATACTACGAATTGGCAGAAATACTGTGACTTAGTAGTAATACTATAACATAACAGATATACTGTTATGTTGCAGACAGTCTGTGTTTCAAACCTAGCCCTCCTGGGCTCAAGGCAGCTACTCATCTCACTGTGCCAAACTGACTCTCACAAGGAAGGAGATGGAGAGACTGACAATTATGGTGAAATGAGCAGAAGCTGCTGAGAATTGTGCTCATAAGAGGTAAAAGGGCTGAAAATTTTGCAGAAAAGAGGTAAATCAGCAGAATTTCTGCAGAAAAGAGGAAAGAAGCAGAACATTGCGCTGAAAAGAGGTGAATGAGGAGAATTTCTGCTGAAAAGAGGCAGAACAACCTGGTTCTGCTCAAATTCACCAATCAGAGGTACTGCTTCTGTCTGCTTCATCAGGCTGTTTACTTGTATGTATTTCTGCCATGTGGTGTTGACAAGAATCTGAGGTCCATATTAGAAAAGCTGCTAAAATCATAAAACTTTGCAGAATTGTAATAAATTAGCAATATAAATTACAGGTCTGTGATAGTGTATAAATTTGTAGTGAAAAAAAAAAAACGTGGACCAGGTGGGATTGAACCCACGACCTTTGAGCTGCAGACCCGTGTCATTACTGATTGCGCCACCTGGAAAGGGGCGGCGGTCTGAAAGACAGATACTTGGGCAGTCAGAAAATAGATCGCGGTGAGAGGCGAAAAACGCCGTTTTTTGGAGTTACAAAACGTTGTGTAACTCAAAAACTAGGTGGACTAGAAGCATAATTCTTGTACTGGGTGAATCAGCGGACTTTGGTGTACTTTGACTGCGATTTTCATTACTCTTTGTACATCCGTCGCTGAGATATGACGAGAGAAGAAACGGCAGACCTCAGATATGATTGGCTGGCTGTGAAGCTGGCACAAATATATAGTAATAGTGTGATTAAGCATAAATACTACATTTAGCAGAAATACTGTATTAAGCACAAATCCTATAAAAAGCAGAAATACTATATTAAGCAATATAAAAATCCTATAAAAATGGTATAAAAAGCAAAAATACTGTAATATGATTTGGTAGAAAAACTATAATTAATCAGAAATACTATATTTGGCAGAAATACTGTAATCAGCACATATACTGTAACATGACAGAAATCTCCACTTAGTAGTAATACTATAACATAACACAAATGTTATGATGAGTTGAGCGGCTGGTACTCTGGTGCAGTCAGCACAATCTGGAGCTGAACACTCTTAAAACTGTAGAGATGACAGTGGACTTCAGGAGACATCCCTCAACTCTGCCCCCCTCATCATATCAGACAGCCCTGTGTCGACTGTGGAGATCTTCGTTGCTGGGTACCACCATCTCCCAGGACCTGAAGTGGGAGACCAACATCAACTCCATCCTCAAAAAGACCCAGCAGAGGATGTACTTCCTGAGACAACTGGGAAGTACAGTCTTCCACAGGAGCTGCTGATCCAGTTCTACACTGCAGTCATTGAGTCTGTCCTGTGCTCCTCCATCACAGTCTGGTATGGTGCAGCCACTAAACAGGACAGGTGCAGACTGCAGCGGACTGTCTGGGCAGCAGAAAGGATCATCGGCGCGCCCCCCTGCCCTCCATCCAGGATCTGTACCTCTCAAGAACCAGGAAACGGGCAGGGAAAATCATCACAGACCCCTCACACCCTGGACACAGACTTTTTGATCTGCTGCCCTCTGGCAGACGGTACAGAAGCCTGCAGACCAGGACCACCCGACACAGGAACAGTTTCTTTCCCCTCGCCATCTCCCTTCTAAACAGTTGAACTGTCACACTCCTCCCACTGCCAGACTGCAACTGCACCTTATGTACATTCTGTAGTATTCATTCCACCTCATTTCATTTCTGTATTTTATGTATATACGTTTAGATTAGTTATTTATAGTTGGTTTACACAGCTATGTGTATGTATGTGTATGCATGTGTAATGTATATATAGATACGTGTGTGTGGTGTGTGTGTGTGTGTGTGTGTGTGTGTGTGTGTGTGTGTGTGTGTGTGTGTGTGTGTGTGTGTGTGTGTGATTTACATTGCTGTGCTCGAGAGCCACCATCTACGGAACCAAATTCCTTGTATTTGTCTGCACATATACTTGGCCAATAAACACGATTCTGATGATTTGGCACAAAAACCATGATTTGGCAAAATACTATGATTTAGCAGAAATACTATGATTGAGCAGAAGTACTAAGATGTAGTAAAAGTACTTTGATTTAACAGAAATGCAATTATGGAGGAGTAATACTTTAAAATGGGAAAAATATTGATACACACACAGATACACAGAGCCTAAAGGGAAGAGTATTTGTGCCATGGAGTGTTAAGAAGAATCTGAGGTCCATATTAGAAAAGCTGCTAAAATCATCAAACTTTGCAGAATTGTAATAAATGATGAATATGAATTACTTGTCTGTGATAGTGTATTAATTTGTAGGGCAAAAAAAATGTTGACCAAGGTGGAATTGAACCCGTGATCTTTAGGCTGCCGACCGGCGTCATTACCAACTGTGCCACTGGGAAAGAGAGCAGCGGTTTGGAAAACGGGAGATGAACTGTCAGATTTAGATCGCGGTGAGAGGCGTAAAACGCCGATTTTGGAGTTACAAAACGTCATGTAACTCCAAAACTAGGTGGGATAGAAGCACAATTCTTGTACTGGGTGAATCAGCAGACTTTGCTGAACTTTCACTGCGATTTTCATTGCTCTTTTACCTCCGTCACGGAGATATGATGAGAGAAGAAACGGCTTCATTTTCAGAGTTTGAAAAGTGAGAGGAGGACAGATTTCCACCCTCAAACAAACGTAATTTATGGCTTAACAGTAAGATGACTGTAAAAACTGCTCTATGATTTACATGAAATACTTTGATTTAGAAAAATTCTATAATCTAGCAAAAAGCACTACAGCATAGCAGAAGTTATATCACTGAGCAGATTTACTAGGATTTAGCACAAACACTATGATTTGGCTCAAAAATCTTTATTTTGCAGTTATATTATGATTTGGCAGAAATACTATGAGCAGTAATAATATAACAGTACATAATACTGTTATTTTGTGGAAATACAATGCTTTATCACAAATACCATGATATGGCAAAATACTATGATTCAGCAGAAATACTATGATTGAGCAGAAGTACTAAGATGTAGTAAAAGTACTTTGATTTAACAGAAATGCAATTATGGAGGAGTAATACTTTAAAATGGGAAAATATTGATTGACACACACAGATACACAGAGCCTAAAGGGAAGAGTATTTGTGCCATGGAGTGTTAAGAAGAATCTGAGGTCCATATTAGAAAAGCTGCTAAAATCATAAAACTTTGCAGAATTGTAATAAATGATGAATATGAATTACTTGTCTGTGATAGTGTATTAATTTCTAGGGGAAAAAAAAAAGTTGACCAAGGTGGAATTGAACCCGTGATCTTTAGGCTGTCGACCGGCGTCATTACCAACTGTGCCACTGGAAAACAGAGCAGGGGTTTGGAAAACGGGGAGATGAACTGTCAGATTTAGATCGCGGTGAGAGGCGTGAAACGCCGATTTTTGGAGTTACAAAACGTCATGTAACTCCAAAACTAGGTGGGATAGAAGCACAATTCTTGTACTGGGTGAATCAGCAGACTTTGCTGAACTTTCACTGCGATTTTCATTGCTCCTTTTACCTCCGTCACGGAGATATGATGAGAGAAGCACAAACACTATGATTTGGCTCAAAAATCTTTATTTTGCAGTTATATTATGATTTGGCAGAAATACTATGAGCAGTAATAATATAACAGTACATAATACTGTTATTTTGTGGAAATACAATGCTTTATCACAAATACCATGATATGGCAAAAATACTATGATTCAGCAGAAATACTATGATTGAGCAGAAGTACTAAGATGTAGTAGAAGTACTTTGATTTAGCACAAATACTATAATGGAGGAGTAAGACTTTAACATGGGAGAAATATTGATACACACACACATACACAGAGAGCAAAGTGTGCAGAGGCTGTTGAGAGTCTGGGCTTGGCATATCTAGGTCAGCTAAATTGGCTGCACCTGCTGTAATCACCACGTACACAGACAGACACAGAGAGAGCTATGGGTTTTCTTCAGTGTATTTCTCACATTCAGGACTCCCCTCGAACAAATGGCCATAATTTCCTAACCGTAGGGGCTAGAATGCTCATTCTAACACCGTTTTGTTCAGAAGACATGGGGGAATCTGCAGGTCTTCATAATTCAGCGATAAAATATAAATTATTGAAGATATATGACTTGTAATACACTGTAACTGAGTAGAGGCAAAGCAAAACTGCCTTGACTTGCCCTCAAACAATGCTTTCTAACTCTAAATCTATTTGGAGTATCGATATCATTCTTTCACTGTAAGAGACAGCAGGCTTTGGCGAACAGTCATGGAAATTTTCAGGTCTGTGTGGAAATCCATCAAAAGATATGACGAGAGAGAAAAAGTGCCTCATTTCCAGAGTTTGAAATCTGAAGACATCTGAGCGAGGGACGAATTTCCTACCCTCAAACAAACCCAATTCATGGCCAAATGGTAATAGGTGAGAAAGAAATTCTTGAATTGTGAGCGTCAGGAGTGTCTGAAGATATACGGGACAAGCCTCATGTCTTAACTTCGCTTCGTTAAGGAGATATGACGATTCGAATATGCCTCTCATTACAGAAATCAAGCGGTGATTTTGAACAAACTCTCCATTGACTTTCTATGGAGAGTTTTCAGACTTTGTGTTGGTCTGAGGAGATTTGCCAAAATTCTATAAATCTCACAACCATGATAGTGACATTTTCTGAAAGCCAGCAAAAATACCTACGTTTTGATGTATAATTTGTGGAAGTTGAGTGAAAATTGAGCAAGTAGCAAGAAGTTGTTCGGACATGAAGAGAAGACTGTGAAACCTACAGTGGCACACTGGAAGCCAAGTGCATAGCAACCATAACAACGCATGTATTTTGTGAAAAATCACAATTTTGCAACTCAAAACTTTAAGAGGGATAAAAATAAAACGGTAAAAGATTTGAAAAAGCTGATTTATTCCTGAATAGCCCAATAATTTGAGAACATTTTAAAGTTTGAATGGTTGTTCTACGTGAAAGTAGGAAAAAGTAGTTAAGTTTCAAAAACAAGCAAGTTTTAGCAGAATTGCGGAAGTTTCCCATTCATTTCAATGGGACAAATTAAAGGAAAAAAGTGTAATATTTTAAAAAGTATAACAGTTAAAAATATCAAAAGATATAGCGTACATTAGCAGAAATAGCAGAATAGTTTAAAATTTGAACGGTGAAAATCGGCTGAAAATTGTGGAAGTAGTTAAGTGCCAAAAAGTGTACGGAACGCAACTAGAATAATAATAATAAAGAATAAAGAGAAACAGGAAAACAATAGTGTGGATGCCTTAAAGCATCCACACAACTAGAAAAATTTGCATTTCCTGGGAAAATGCAGTGTGGATGCTGGAACGCTGAAGCTGTCAGCTGAAACTAGCTGAAAAAGCTGAAAAGTTGCAGAATTTGTAAAAACTTTGCAGAAGCAAAGGAATGTTGCTAAAATGTAGTAACTTAGCAGAACTGCAATATCTTAGAGGAAACATAATACTTGGCAGAAATACAATAGCATAGCAGAACTTAGCAGAAATATTGTAACTTACCAGAAACACGATAACTTCCCAAAAATACAAGAATTTCGGAGAAATAGTATAAGATAACAGAAAGAATATATTTAGCCAAACATTCTTAAACATTACAGAAATATTACTCTATAGCAGAAATGATATATTTAGAAAGAAAAATATAATATAGTAGAAATACTATGATTTAGCAGAAATCCTACAATATAGCTCAATAACAATGATTTAGAACAGATACTATGATTTAGCAGAATAGTAATAACTTAAGTGAAAATATTGGAAAGGTAAAATGACAAGCTGAATAAAAAGGAACATGGTTAAGTTTGCTCAAAACTCATTTTTGTTCACCTGTGAAAAAATAAAATAAAAATACATTTAGAAATACAAATAAGAACAGCCAACAGATACACACAAAATTAAATATGGATACACAAATCAACAAATACACACAAAATCAAATATGGATACACAAATGTACAGAGAGAGACACACACACAGGGTCTATGCCAGTCAACCAGTCTGAATATAGTATATTTTTATCCAACAATGAGATGCTGCCCTAAAAAGGGCTTTGTGTGTGTCTTTCTCTCTCTCTCTCTCTCTCTCTCTCTCTCTCTCACACACACACACACACACACACACACACTCAGGCTCACACACACACACACACATAGCATCAGCAAGTGAACAAGGGCTGTTAACAGCATGTTTCTAGGTCAGTCAAACAGCTGTGAGATTCTCAATTTGAATCCACCAATCAGAGGGCTGTGTGCTTTTTCCTGCCAAAACTGGTGCACCAAGTGCAGGCTTTTACAGCACAGAGACAGACAGGATTTTTGCAGTCTATTTCTCATAGTGAGGACTCCCCTCAAACAAACAGCCATAAATTCATAACCGTAGGGGCTAAAACGGTCATTCTTAGACCGTTGTGTTCAGAAGACATGGGAGAATCTTGAAATGTTGACCATTTAAAATAAAAATATGAAATATCATAGATATATGACATAGATGATTGGTTGTCTTAGAAGCCATGATTGCCCCAATATGCAAATTTGAATGTGCAAGGCCTAAGATATGATTGGCTGGCTGGGAAGCCATGAAGGCAACAATATGCAAATTTGAATGTGCAAGCCCTCGGATATGATTGGTTGTCTTAGAAGCCATATAAAAAGCAGTAAAACTGTACTATGATTTGGTAGAAAAACTATAATTAATCAAAAATACTATATTTGGCAGAAATACTATTTTGTAGCAGAAACACTATATTTAGCACAAATCTGATAAAATAGAAGAAATAGTATGATTTAGCAGAAATGCTGTATTTAGCACAAATACTGAAAGCAGCAGAAATGCTATGACTTAGCACAATAGTAATAACCTAAAATAGAAAAATTGGAAAAGCAAAATGGACAGCTGAAAAAATCCTGAACATGCTAAGGGTCCCTCAAATGTAATTGTTAAATGAAAAAAAAAACCAGCAAAAAAGTATAACAGTCATACAACCACAAATATGTACACATATGGTAACACACATGCACAGACAGACACACACAGGATCAAATTCAGTCAACCAGTCTAACTATATTGAATTTAAATCTTACAATGAGATCATCCCATAACAAGCCTTTCTCTCTCTCTCTCTCTCTCTCTCTCTCTCTGTCACACACACACACACACACACACACACACACACACAGATCCAATTCAGTCAACCAGTCTAAATATATTGATTTTGAATCTTACAATGAGATCATCCCATAAAAGGCTTCTCTCTCTCTCTCTCTCTCTCTCTCACACACACACACACACACACACACACACACACACACACATAACACACACACACACACACAAGATCCAATTCAGTCAACCAGTCTAAATATATTGAATTTAAATCTTACAATGAGATCATCCCATAACAAGCTTTTCTCTCTCTCTCTCTCTCTCTCTGTCACACACACACACACACACACACACACACACACACACACAAGATTCAATTCAGTCAACCAGTCTAAATATATTGAATTTAAATCTTACAATGAGATCATCCCATAACAAGCCTTTCTCTCTCTCTCTCTCTCTCTCTCTCTCTGTCACACACACACACACACACACACACACACACAAGATCCAATTCAGTCAACCAGTCTAAATATATTGATTTTGAATCTTACAATGAGATCATCCCATAAAAGGCTTTCTCTCTCTCTCTCTCTCTCTCTCTCTCTCTCTCCTCTCTCTCTCTGTCAAACACACACACACAAGATCCAATTCAGTCAACCACTCTAAATATATTGAATTTAAATCTTACAATGAGATCATCCAATAACAAGCCTTTTCTCTCTCTCTCTCTCTCTCTCTCTCTCTCTGTCACACACACACACACACACACACACACACACACACACACACAAGATCCAATTCAGTCAACCAGTCTAAATATATTGAATTTGAATCTTACAATGAGATCATCCCATAAAAGGCTTTCTCTCTCTCTCTCTCTCTCTCTCTCTCTCTCTGTCACACACACACGCACACACAAGATCCAATTCAGTTACCCAGTCTAAATATATTGAATTTAAATCTTACAATGAGATCATCCCATAACAAGCCTTTTCTCTCTCTCTCTCTCTCTCTCACACACACACACACACACACACACACACACACACACACACAAGATTCAATTCAGTCAACCAGTCTAAATATATTGAATTTAAATCTTACAATGAGATCATCCCATAACAAGCCTTCTCTCTCTCTCTCTCTCTCTCTCTCTCTCCCACTCACACACACACACACACACACACACACACACACACACACACACACACACAGAGAGAGAAGTAAGTTTCTAGCTCAGTCAAGCAGCCTGGGAGCTGCTGAATTTGAATCCACCAATCAGAGAGCCTGTGCACTTTTTCCCGCCAAAACAGGTGCAGCCGTTTTACACACACAGAACACAGAGACAGGATTTCTGCAGTGAATTTCTCATAGTGAGGATTCCTCTCAAACAAATGGCCATAATTTCCTAACCGTAGGGGCTAGAACGGTCATTCTTACACCGTTTTGTTCAGAAGAGATCAGGGAATCTTAAAGTGTTGACAATTTATCATTAAAATATGAATTATTAAAGATATTTGACTTCTAATGCACCATAACTGAGTAGAGCAAAGCAAAAACTGCCTTGACTTGCCCTCAAACAACGCTTTCTAACTCTAAATCTATTTGGAGTATCAATATCATTTTTTCACCGTAAGAGACAGCAGGCTTTGGTGAACAATCTTGAAATTTTCAGGTCTCTGTTGATATCCATTAAAAGATATGACGAGAGAAAAAAGTGGATCATTTCCAGAGTTTGAAATCTGAAGAAATCTGAGCGAAGGACGAATTTCCTACCCTCAAACAAGTCTAACTCATTTCAGAACGGTAATAGGTGAGAAAGAAATTCTTGAATTGTGAGTGTCAGGAGTGTCTGAAGATATACTGGGACAAGCTTCATGTTTTAACTTCGCTTCGTTAAGGAGATATGACGATTCGAATATGCCTCTCATTACAGAAATCAAGCTGTGATTTTGAACAAGCTCTCCATTGACTTTCTATGGGGATTTTTGAGACTTTGTGTTGGTCTGAGGAGATTTGCCAAAATTCTATAAATCTCACAACAATGATGGTGACATTTTCTGAAAGCCAGCAAAAATACCTACGTTTTGATGTATAATTTGTGGAAGTTGAGTGAAAATTGAGCAAGTAGCAAGAAGTTGTTCGGACATGAAGAGAAGACTGCAAAACCTTCAGTGGCACACTGGAAGCCAAGTGCATAGCAACCATAACAACGCATGTATTTTCTGAAAAATCACAATTTTGCAACTCAAAACTTTAAGAGGCATAAAAGTAAAACGGTAAAAGATTTGAAAAAGCTGATTTATTCCTGAATAGCCCAATAATTTGAGAACATTTTAAAGTTTGAATGGTTGTTCTACGTGAAAGTAGGAAAAAGTAGTTAAGTTTCAAAAACAAGCAAGTTTTAGCAGAATTATGGACGTTTCCCATTCATTTCAATGGGACAAATTAAAGGAAAAAAGTGTAATATTTTAAAAAGTATAAGAGTGAAAAATACCAAAAGATATAGCGTACATTAGCAGAAATAGCAGAATAGTTTAAAATTTGAACGGTGAAAATCGGGTTGAAAATTGTGGAAGTAGTTAAGTGCCAAAAAAGTGTCAATGGACGCATAACTAGAATAATAACTAGAAAAATTTGCATTTCCTGCGAAAATGCAGTGTGGATGCTGGAACGCTGAAGCTGTCAGCTGAAACTAGCTGAAAAAGCTGAAAAGTTGCAGAAATTGTAAAAACTTTGCAGAAGCAAAGGAACGTTGCTAAAATGTAGTAACTTAGCAGAACTGCAATATCTTAGAGGAAACATAATACTTGGCAGAAATACAATAGCATAGCAGAACTTAGCAGAAATATTGTAACTTACCAGAAACACGATAACTTCCCAAAAATACAAGAATTTCGGAGAAATAGTATAAGATAACAGAAAGAATATATTTAGCCAAACATTCTTAAACATTACAGAAATACTACTCTATAGCGGAAATGATATATTTAGAAAGAAAAATATAATATAGTAGAAATACTATGATTTAGCAGAAATCCTACAATATAGCTCAATAACAATGATTTAGAACAGATACTATGATTGAGCAGAATAGTAATAACTTAAGTGAAAATATTGGAAAGGTAAAATGACAAGCTGAATAAAAAGGAACATGGTTAAGTTTGCTCAAAACTAATTTTTGTTCACCTGTGAAAAAATAAAATAAAAATACATTTAGAAATACAAATAAGAACAGCCAACAGATACACACAAAATTAAATATGGATACACAAATCAACAAATACACACAAAATCAAATATGGATACACAAATGTACAGAGAGACACACACAGGGTCTATGCCAGTCAACCAGTCTGAATATATTATATTTTTATCCAACAATGAGATGCTGCCCTAAAAGGGCTTTGTGTGTGTCTTTCTCTCTCTCTCTCACACACACACACACACACACACACACAAGATCCAATTCAGTCAACCAGTCTAAATATATTGAGTTTGAATCTTACAATGAGATCATCCCATAAAAAGGCTCTCTCTCTCTCCCTCTCTCTGTCTCACACACACACACACACAAGATCCAATTCAGTCAACCAGTCTAAATATATTGATGTTGAATCTTACAATGAGATCATCCCATAAAAAGGCTTTCTTCTCTGTCTCTCTCTCTCTCTCTCTCTCTCTGTCACACACACACACACACACACACACACACACACACAAGATCCAATTCAGTCAACCAGTCTAAATATATTGATTTTGAATCTTACAATGAGATTATCCCATAAAAAGGCTTTCTCTCTCTCTCTCTCTCTCTCTCCCTCTCTCTCTCTGTCACACACACACAAGATCCAATTCAGTCAACCAGTCTAAATATATTGAATTTAAATCTTACAATGAGATCATCCCATAACAAGCCTTTTCTCTCTCTCTCTCTCTCTCTCTCTCTGTCCCCACACACACACACACACACACACACACACAAGATCCAATTCAGTCAACCAGTCTAAATATATTGATTTTGAATCTTACAATGAGATCATCCCATAAAAAGGCTTTCTCTGTCTCTCTCTCTCTCTCTCTCTGTCACACACACACACACACACACACACACACACAAGATCCAATTCAGTCAACCAGTCTAAATATATTGATTTTGAATCTTACAATGAGATCATCCCATAAAAGGCTTTCTCTCTCTCTCTCTCTCTGTCACACACACACACACACACACACACACACACACACACTCACTCACTCACTCACCACACACACACACACACACACACACACACACACACACACACACACACACACAGGGAGAGAGAAGTAAGTTTCTAGCTCAGTCAAGCAGCCTGGGAGCTGCTGAATTTGAATCCACCAATCAGAGAGCCTGTGCACTTTTTCCCGCCAAAACAGGTGCAGCCGTTTTTACACACACAGAGCACAGAGACAGGATTTCTGCAGTGAATTTCTCATAGTGAGGATTCCTCTCAAACAAATGGCCATAATTTCCTAACCGTAGGGGCTAGAACGGTCATTCTTACACCGTTTTGTTCAGAAGAGATGGGGAATCTTACAGTGTTGACAATTTATCATTAAAATATGAATTTTTAAAGATATTTGACTTGTAATGCACCATAACTGAGTAGAGGCGAAGCAAAACTGCCTTGACCTGCCCTCAAACAACGCTTTCTAACTCTAAATCTATTTGGAGTATCGATATCATTCTTTCACCGTAAGAGACAGCAGGCTTTGGTGAACAATCATGGAAATTTTCAGGTCTCTGTGGAAATCCAAAAAAAGATATGACGAGAGAAAAAAAGTGGTTCATTTCAGAGTTTGAAATCTGAAGAAATCTGAGCGAGGGATGAATTTCCTGCCCTCAAACAAGTCTAACTCATTTCAGAACGGTAATAGGTGAGAAAGAAATTCTTGAATTGTGAGCGTCAGGAGTGTCTGAAGATATACTGGGACAAGCCTCATGTTTTAACTTCGCTTCGTTAAGGAGATATGACGATTCGAATATGCCTCTCATTGCAGAAATCAAGCGGTGATTTTGAACAAACTCTCCATTGACTTTCTATGGAGAGTTTTCAGACTTTGTGTTGGTCTGAGGAGATTTGCCAAAATTCTATAAATCCCACAACAATGATAGTGACATTTTCGGAAAGCCAGGAAAAATACCTACGTTTTGATGTATAATTTGTGGAAGTTGAGTGAAAATTGAGCAAGTAGCAAGAAGTTGTTCGGACATGAAGAGAAGACTGCAAAACCTTCAGTGGCACACTGGAAGCCAAGTGCATAGCAACCATAACAACGCATGTATTTTGTGAAAAATCACAATTTTGCAACTCAAAACTTTAAGAGGCATAAAAATAAAACGGTAAAAGATTTGAAAAATCTGATTTATTCCTGAATAGCCCAATAATTTGAGAACATTTTAAAGTTTGAATGGTTGTTCTACGTGAAAGTAGGAAAAAGTAGTTAAGTTTCAAAAACAAGCAAAATTTAGCAGAATTGCAGAAGTTTCCCATTCATTTCAATGGGACAAATTAAAGGAAAAAAGTGGAATATTTTAAAAGTATAACAGTAATAAATACCAAAAGATATAGCGATCATTAGTAGAAATAGCAGAATAGTTTAAAATTTGAACGGTGAAAATCGGCTGAAAATTGTGGAAGTAGTTAAGTGCCAAAAAAAGTGAAAAAGTGGCAACTAGAATAATAATAAAGTATAAAGAATAAAGAGAAACAGGAACTCAATAGTGTGGATGCCTCCAGCATCCACACAATAATAAAGAATAAAGAGAAACAGGAAAACAATAGTGTGGATGCCTTAAAGCATCCACACAACTAGAAAAATTTGCATTTCCTGCGAAAATGCAGTGTGGATGCTGTAATGCTGAAGCTGTCTGCTGAAACTAGCAGAAAAAGCTGAAAAGTTGCAGAATTTGTAAAAGCTTTGCAGAAGCAAAGGAACTTTGCTAAAATGTAGTAACTTAGCAGAACTGTAATATCTTAGAGGAAACATAATACTTGGCAGAAATACAATAGCATAGCAGAACTTAGCAGAAATATTGTAACTTACCAGAAACACGATAACTTGTCAAAAATACAAGAATTTAGGAGAAATAGTATAAGATAACAGAAAGAATATATTTAGCCAAACATTCTTAAACTTAACAAAAATACTATGATTTAGCAGAAATACTATGATTGAGCAGAAGTACTAAGATGTAGTAAAAGTACTTTGATTTAACAGAAATACAATTATGGAGGAGTAATACTTTAAAATGGGAGAAATATTGATACATACACAGAGCCTAAAGGGAACAGTATTTGTGCCATGGAGTGTTAAAAAGAATTTGAGGTCCATATTAGAAAAGCTGCTAAAATCATAAATGTTTGCAGAATTGGGAAAGAGAGCGGCGCCTGGAAAACAGGGTGATGAGCAGTCAGAATTAGATTGCGGTGAGAGGTTAAAAAACGCCGCTTTTTGGAGTTATAAAACGTCGTGTAACTCAAAAACTAGTTGGACTAGAAGCATAATTCTTGTACTGGGTGAATCAGCGGACTTTGGTGTACTTTGACTGTGATTTGCATTGCTCTTTGTACATCTGTCGCTGAGATATGACGAGAGAAGAAAGGGCAGACCTCAGATATGATTGGCTGGCTGGGAAGCCGTGCAGGCCCTGATTTGTAAATTTGAATGTTGCATCCCTAAGATAAGATTGGCTGGGTGAGAAGCCGTGCAGGCCCTGATATGTAAATTTGAATGCCTCAGTCCTCACAGAGGATTGGCTGCCTGGGGACCTGGCAGAAATATATAGAAATACTATGATTAAGCATAAATACTACATTTAGCAGAAATACTATATTAAGCACAAATCCTATAATAAGCATGAAATACTATATCAAGCAATATAAATATCCTATAAAAATCCTATAAAAAGCAAAAATACTGTACTATGATTTGGTAGAAAAACTATAATTAATCAGAAATACTAAATTTAGCAAAAATCTTATAAAACAGCAGAAATGCTATGATTTAGCACAATAGTAATAACTTAAACAGAAAAATTGGAAAAGCAAAATGGACAGCTGAAAAAATGCTGAACATGCTAAGGGTCCTTCAAATATACTTGTTAAATGAAAAAAATCGATAAAAAAATATATAACAGCAACACAATCACAAATATGGACACATATGGAAACACACATGCACAGAGACACACACACACACACACTCACACACACACACACAGGATCCAATTCAGTCAACCAGTCTAAATATATTGAATTTGAATCTTACAATGAGATCATCCCATAAAAAGGCATTCTCTCTCTCTCTCTCTCTCACACACACACACACACACACACACACACACACACACACACACACACACACACACACACACACAAGGTCCAATTCAGTCAACCAGTCTAAATATATTGAATTTAAATCTTACAATGAGATCATCCCATAAAAAGGCTTTCTCTCTCTCTCTCTCTCTCTCTCTCTCTCACACACACACACACACACACACACACACACACACACACACACACACACAAGATCCAATTCAGTCAACCAGTCTAAATATATTGAATTTGAATCTTACAATGAGATCATCCCATAAAAGGCATCTCTCTCTCTCTCTCTCACACACACACACACACACACACACACACACACACACACACACACACACACACACACACACACACACACACACATACACACACACATACAAGATCCAATTCAGTCAACCAGTCTAAATATATTGAATTTAAATCTTACAATGAGAACATCCCATAAAAGGCTTTCTCTCTCTCTCTCTCTCTCTGTCACACACACACACACACACACACACACACACACACACACACACACAAGATCCAATTCAGTCAACCAGTCTAAATATATTGAATTTGAATCTTACAATGAGATCATCCCATAAAAAGGCTTACTCTCTCTCTCTCTCTCTCTCTCTCTGTCACACACACACACACACACACACACACACACACACACACACACACACACACACAAGATCCAATTCAGTCAACCAGTCTAAATATATTGAATTTAAATCTTACAATGAGATCATCCCATAAAAGGCTCTCTCTCTCTCTCTCTCTCTGTCACACACACACACACACACACACACACACACACACACACACACACGATCCAATTCAGTCAACCAGTCTAAATATATTGAATTTGAATCTTACAATGAGATCATCCCATAAAAGGCTTTCTCTCTCTCTCTCTCTCTCTCTCACACACACACACACACACACACACACACACACACACACAAGATCCAATTCAGTCAACCAGTCTAAATATATTGAATTTGAATCTTACAATGAGATCATCCCATAAAAAGGCTGTCTCTCTCTCTCTCTCTCTCTCTCTCTCTCTCTCTGTCACACACACACACACACACACACACAAGATCCAATTCAGTCAACCAGTCTAAATATATTGAATCTGAATCTTACAAAGACATCATCCCATAAAAGGCTTTCTCTCTCTCTCTCTCTCTCTCTCACACACACACACACACACACACACACACACACACACACACACACACACACACACACAAGATCCAATTCAGTCAACCAGTCTAAATATATTGAATTTGAATCTTACAATGAGATCATCCCATAAAAGGCTCTTCTCTCTCTCTCTCTCTCTCTCTCTCTCTCTCTCTCTCTGTCACACACACACACACACACACACACACAAGATCCAATTCAGTCAAGCAGTCTAAATATATTGAATTTGAATCTTACAATGAGATCATCCCATAAAACGGCTTTCTCTCTCTCTCTCTCTCTCTTCACACACACACACACACACACACACACACACACACACACAAGATCCAATTCAGTCAAGCAGTCTAAATATATTGAATTTGAATCTTACAATGAGATCATCCCATAAACGGCTTTTTCTCTCTCTCGCTCTCTCTCTCTCTCTCTCACACACACACACACACACACACACACACACACACACACACACACACACACAGGAGAGAGAAGTAAGTTTCTAGCTCAGTCAAGCAGCCTGGGAGCTGCTGAATTTGAATCCACCAATCAGAGAGCCTGTGCACACTTTTTCCCGCCAAAACAGGTGCACCCGTTTTTACACACACAGAGCACAGAGACAGGATTTCTGCAGTGAATTTCTCAAAGTGAGGATTCCTCTCAAACAAATGGCCATAATTTCCTAACCGTAGAGGGGCTAGAACGGTCATTCTTACACCGTTTTGTTCAGAAGAGATGGGGAATCTTACAGTGTTGACTATTTATCATTAAAATATGAATTTTAAAGATATTTGACTTGTAATGCACCATAACTGAGTAGAGGCGAAGCAAAAACTGCCTTGACCTGCCCTCAAACAACGCTTTCTAACTCTAAATCTATTTGGAGTATCAATATCATTTTTTCACCGTAAGAGACAGCAGGCTTTGGTGAACAGTCTTGAAATTTTCAGGTGTCTGTTGATATCCATTAAAAAGATATGACGAGAGAAAAAAGTGGTTCATTTCCAGAGTTTGAAATCTGAAGAAATCTGAGCGAACGATTTAATTTCCTACCCTCAAACAAGTCTAACTCATCTGAGAACGGTAATAGGTGAGAAAAAATTCTTGAATTGTGAGCGTCAGGAGTGTCTGAAGATATACCGGGACAAGCCTCATGTCTTAATGTCGCTTCGTTAAGGAGATATGACGATTCGAATATGCCTCTCATTACAGAAATCAAGCGGTGATTTTGAACAAACTCTCCATTGACTTTCTATGGAGAGTTTTCAGAGTTTGTGTTGGTCTGAGGAGATTTGCCAAAATTCTATAAATCCCACAACCATGATAGTGACATTTTCGAAAAGCCAGCAAAAATACCTACGTTTTGATGTATAATTTGTGGAAGTTGAGTGAAAATTGAGCAAGTAGCAAGAAGTTGTTCGGACATGAAGAGAAGACTGCGAAACCTACAGTGGCACACTGGAAGCCAAGTGCATAGCAACCATAACAACGCATGTATTTTCTGAAAATCACAATTTTGCAACTCAAAACTTTAAGAGGCATAAAAATAAAACGGTAAAAGATTTGAAAAAGCTGATTTATTCCTGAATAGCCCAATAATTTGTGAACATTTTAAAGTTTGAATGGTTGTTCTACGTGAAAACATGACAAAGTAGTTAAGTTTCAAAAACAAGCAAGTTTTAGCAGAATTATGGAAATTTCCCATTCATTTCAATGGGACAAATTAAAGGAAAAAACTTAATATTTTAAAAAGTATAACAGTATAAAATACCAAAAGATATAGCGTAAATTAGCAGAAATAGCAGAATAGTTTAAAATTTGAACGGTGAAAAT